>NC_056727.1:150622197-150656403 GCF_019279795.1 Protopterus annectens | reverse complement strand
TTTTTAAATATAGTTGTTTTCCACAATACCCTGGTGTTATTCAAATTGTGCAAAACAAATCAAGGGCAGATACTGACACAAAAAGCCCAACTAAACAAAATAGTCAGCCTGTATTCTGATAGAGACAAAATGGTAATTTGTGTAAAATAGTGCAATTCAATCCTTATATTCAAAGATAATGAGCTTTATAGAACAACAATGTCCCTAGTCAACAATAGGAAAAACAATCATGAATCATCTATACTGTTTGAAAAGTTGTTGATATTGACCCTTATATAGCACTGAAGTTCCTAGAACAAGTATTTATCAAAAGTGAAAAATCAATGGAACGATGTTGCACAACATGTACATAAACCCCTACCTCAAAAAGCATATAACATACTTGCTACAAAGTGCTAACTAAAGGTCATAAGTATAAACAATGCCTGCATTTATATATCAATAATGATCCAAAATACTGATATAAATCGCAGTATAGATAAAAGACATAATAGTTGTTGTTAACAAATAGGAATGAACCACACTATTTAGTCCATCAAAATAAGTCCCAATGGCAGCTAGAAAAAAGTTCGACTGTATTTTTTAAAAAATAATAAAGATACAGTTCTTATTAAACATATTCTGATGATGACCATCAAGTGTCTTCAGATGTAGTCCAATCCTAATTGCATCAAAATGCAAATGGTGCTCACCCGAAGATAGCCGTAGCAAAAATTTTTCATGAAAATGTAGATCGTACCCATAGAGAGAACCAATTATTAGCATAAAGTTGGATCTTGAGACAAAATATAGTCACAGTAGCTCCAAAAGTTGAATCACAACCCCCAGATATAAAAAAGGTTGTTAACCAATGTTCCGATGGTGTATACTGAAGAGCAACCATAGAAAATATAGCTTTTGCCCTTATAAAAAATATATCGAGTTGTTTCATAGAGTTCCCCAAGTGCATAAGTAGTTGTCAGTTTAATCATGAGACAAAATATGGACACAGTAACTCCAAAAGTTGAATCACAACCCCCAGAAATAAAAAAAGGTTGTTAAACGATGTTCCGATGGTGAATACTGAAGAGCAACCGTAACAAAAATAGAAAATGTGGCTTCTGCCCTTATAGAACAATATATATCAAGTGGTTTCATACAGTACCCCAAATATATAAGCAGTTGTCAACCAATGTTCAAGCGCTATCCACTGAGAACATCCGCAGCCTTAGTTATAATTCGCCATTTTGGAAAATGAACCACGTGCATACAAGCAACATTAGTTCACATAAAATAGTTTCTTTTGCATCTATTTGAATAAATGCTGCGTGGAGTCCAAAAAGAGATAATAATGTGCCCAGTTATTGTATAAATAAGCCACTCACCCGATGGTACACACAAGCATAACTGTAGGTTACCTCCCTTATAGTGCCGTTGGCGTAAATGAAGAGCGCCTAATATTCATCTGCAAATATAGCTGTTAGCGTACAAAACAGGATTCTCAATAGTCTCTTTAGTCATAGAATACAATTGGGTTCGAAGATGATTCGAAAATAAATCGAAATAGGTAAACCAAACGCCTGGCCAAAAATGCGACAAAACAGTCCACCATGATTCCCCCAGCAGGAGAGAAGGAAGGAGTAACTTGCAAAAATGTCCCCCTGCGCGTAGGGAGCTGCCCGGCTCTCCCTGAATCAACCAAAAAGAAAAAGTAAGCCAGCAGCAAGTAGACTGAGTTGAAGCAAGAAGTAGTTTAATAAAAACTACTCAAATAGCATAATAGCATCCTTGCACAAACCGGTTTCGGCCTGGATTTTAACCTAGCCTTCTTCAGTGTACAACAAGGAGGCTTGTAAAAGTTGCTGAATTTAAACAAGTAGAGCAATCCTGATTGGTTCAAAGATTATTAGACATATGCTGATAAATAATCAGCAAGAATTAATGAAAATTAATACATTCAAAAACAATAGGGACCAGAAAAAATAAAAATACAATATATATATGTGTATTTATACTTATATATGTATTCTATTAAGTATATCTAGGTATACAATATAATGAAAAGGCACGTTGCAACAATAGACAGTAACAAAATGTCCGAGAGCAACTAATACAATATAATGAAAAGGCACGGTGCAACAATAGACAGTAACAAAATGTCCCAATGCTACGAATACAATATAATGAAAAGGCACGGTGCAACAATAGACAGTAACAAAATGTCCCAGAGCTACTAATACAATACAATGAAAAGGTACGGTGCAACAATAGACAGTAACAAAATGTCCCAATGCTACGAATACAATGTAATGAAATGGCACGGTGCAACAATAGACAGTAACAATATGTGCCAGAGCTACTAATACAATATAATGAAAAGGTACGGTGCAACAACAGACAGTAACAATATGTCCCAGAGCTACTAATACAATATATTGACAAGGCACGGTGCAACAACAGAGAGTAACAATATGTCCCAGAGCTAGTAATACAATATAATGAAAAGGCACGGTGTAACAATAGACAGTAACAAAATGTCCCAGAGCTACTAATACAATATAATGAAAAGGCAATGCAACAATAGACAGTAACAAAATGTCCCACAGCTACTAATACAATATAATGAAAAGGCACGGTGCAACAATAGACAGTAACAATATGTCTCAGAGCAACAAATACAATATAATGAAAAGGCACGGTGCAACAATAGACAGTAACAATATGTCCCGGAGCTACTAATACAATATAATGAAAAGGCACGGTGCAACAATAGAAATTAACAATATGTCCCAGAGCTACTAATACAATATAATGAAAAGGCACGGTGCAACAATAGACAGTAACAATATGTCCCAGAGCTACTAATACAATATAATGAAGAGGCACGGTGCAACAATAGACAGTAACAAAATGTTCCAGAGCTACTAATACAATGTAATGAAAAGGCACGGTGCAACAATAGACAGTAACAATATGTGCCAGAGCTACTAATACAATATAATGAAAAGGCACGGTGCAACAATAGACAGTAACAATATGTGCCAGAGCTACTAATACAATATAATGAAAAGGCGCTGTGCAACAATAGACAGTAACAAAAAGTGCCAAAGCTACTAACTCAATATAATGAAAAGGCACGGTGCAACAATAGACAGTAACAATATGTCCCAGAGCTACTAATACAATATAATGAAAAGGCACGGTGCAACAACAGACAGTAACAAAATGTCCAAGAGCTACTAATACAATATAATGAAAAGGAACGGTGCAACAATAGACAGTAACAATATGTCCCAGAGCTACTAATACAATATAATGAAAAGGTACGGTGCAACAATAGACCGTAACAATTTGTCCCAGAGCTACTAATACAATATATTGACAAGGCACGGTGCAACAACAGAGAGTAACAATATGTCCCAGAGCTAGTAATACAATATAATGAAAAGGAGCGGAGCAACAATAGACAGTAACAAAATGTCCCAGAGCTACTAATACAATATAATGAAAAGGCTCGGTGCAACAATAGACAGTAACAATATGTCCCAGAGCTACTAATACAATATAATGAAAAGGCAGGGTGCAACAATAGACAGTGACAAAATGTCCCAGACCGACTAATACAATGTAATGAAAAGGCATGGTGCAACAATAGACAGTAACAAAATGTCCCAGAGCTACTAATACAATATAATGAAAAGGCACGGTGCAACAATAGAGAGTAACAATATGTCCCAGAGCTACTAATACAATATAATGTAAAGGCAGGGTGCAACAATAGACAGTAACAAAATGTCACAGAGATACTAATACAATATATTGAAAAGGAACGGTGCAACAATAGACAGTAACAAAATGTCCCAGAGCTACTAATACACTATAATGAAAAGGCACGGTGCAATAATAAACAGTGACAATATGTCCCAGAGCTACTAATACAATATAATGAAAAGGCACGGTGCAACAATAGACAGTAACAATATGTCCCTGGTCTACTAATACAATATAATGAAAAGGCACAGTGCAACAATAGAAAATAACAAAATGTCCCAGAGCTAATAATACAATGTAATGAAAAGGCACGGTGCAACAATAGACAGTAACAATATGTGCCAGAGCTACTAATACAATATAATGAAAAGGCACGGTGCAACAATAGAAAGTAACAATATGTCCCGGAGCTACTAATACAATATAATGAAAAGGCAAGGTGCAACAATAGACAGTAACAATATGTCCCAGAGCTACTAATACAATATAATGAAAAGGCACAGTGCAACAATAGACAATAACAAAATGTCCCAGAGCTACTAATACAATGTAATGAAAAGGCACGGTGCAACTATAGACAGTAACAAAATGTCCCAGAGCTACTAATACAATATAATGAAAAGGCACGGTGCAACAATAGACAGTAACAAAATGTCCCAGAGCTACTAATACAATATAATGAAAAGGCAGGGTGCAACAATAGACAGTAACAAAATGTCCCAGAGCTACTAATACAATATAATGAAAAGGTACGGTGCAACAATAGACAGTAACAATATGTTCCAGAGATACTATTACAATATAATGAAAAGGCACGGTGCAACAATAGACAGTAACAATATGTCCCGGAGCTACTAATACAATATAATGAAAAGGCACGGTGCAACAATGTAAAATAACAATATGTCCCGGAGCTACTAGTACAATATAATGAAAAGGCTCGGTGCAACAATAGACAGTAACAATATGTCCCAGAGCTACTAATACCATATAATGAAAAGGCACAGTGCAAAAATAGACAGTAACAAAATGTCCCAGAGCTACTAATACAATGTAATGAAAAGGCACGGTGCAACAATAGACAGTAACAAAATGTCCCAGAGCTACTAATACAATATAATGAAAAGGCACGGTTCAACAATAGACAGTAACAAAATGTCCCAGAGCTACTAATACAATATAATGGAAAGGCACGGTGCAACAATAGACAGTAACAAAATGTCCAAGAGCTACTAATACAATATAATGAAAAGGCACGTTGCAACAATAGACAGTAACAAAATGTCCGAGAGCAACTAATACAATATAATGAAAAGGCACGGTGCAACAATAGACAGTAACAAAATGTCCCAATGCTACGAATACAATATAATGAAAAGGCACGGTGCAACAATAGACAGTAACAAAATGTCCCAGAGCTACTAATACAATATAATGAAAAGGTACGGTGCAACAATAGACAGTAACAATATGTTCCAGAGATACTATTACAATATAATGAAAAGGCACGGTGCAACAATAGACAGTAACAATATGTCCCAGAGCTACTAATACAATACAATGAAAAGGCACGGTGCAACAATATAAAGTAACAATATGTCCCGGAGCTACTATTACAATATAATGAAAAGGCACGGTGCAACAATAGACAGTAACAATATGTCCCAGAGCTACTAATACCATATAATGAAAAGGCACAGTGCAAAAATAGACAGTAACAAAATGTCCCAGAGCTACTAATACAATGTAATGAAAAGGCACGGTGCAACAATAGACAGTAACAATATGTGCCAGAGCTACTAATACAATATAATGAAAAGGTACGGTGCAACAACAGACAGTAACAATATGTCCCAGAGCTACTAATACAATATATTGACAAGGCACGGTGCAACAACAGAGAGTAACAATATGTCCCAGAGCTAGTAATACAATATAATGAAAAGGCACGGTGTAACAATAGACAGTAACAAAATGTCCCAGAGCTACTAATACAATATAATGAAAAGGCGCAATGCAACAATAGACAGTAACAAAATGTCCCACAGCTACTAATACAATATAATGAAAAGGCACGGTGCAACAATAGACAGTAACAATATGTCCCGGAGCTACTAATACAATATAATGAAAAGGCACGGTGCAACAATAGAAATTAACAATATGTCCCAGAGCTACTAATACAATATAATGAAAAGGCACGGTGCAACAATAGACAGTAACAATATGTCCCAGAGCTACTAATACAATATAATGAAAAGGCACGGTGCAACAATAGACAGTAACAAAATGTTCCAGAGCTACTAATACAATGTAATGAAAAGGCATGGTGCAACAATAGACAGTAACAATATGTGCCAGAGCTACTAATACAATATAATGAAAAGGCACGGTGCAACAATAGACAGTAACAATATGTGCCAGAGCTACTAATACAATATAATGAAAAGGCACGGTGCAACAATAGACAGTAAGAAAATGTGCCAGAGCTACTAATACAATATAATGAAAAGGCGCTGTGCAACAATAGACAGTAACAAAAAGTGCCAAAGCTACTAACTCAATATAATGAAAAGGCACGGTGCAACAATAGACAGTAACAATATGTCCCAGAGCTACTAATACAATATAATGAAAAGGCACGGTGCAACAACAGACAGTAACAAAATGTCCAAGAGCTACTAATACAATATAATGAAAAGGAACGGTGCAACAATAGACCGTAACAATTTGTCCCAGAGCTACTAATACAATATATTGACAAAGGCACGGTGCAACAACAGAGAGTAACAATATGTCCCAGAGCTAGTAATACAATATAATGAAAAGGCACGGTGTAACAATAGACAGTAACAAAATGTCCCAGAGCTGCTAATACAATATAATGAAAAGGCACGGTGCAACAATAGACAGTAACAATATTTCCCAGAGCTACTAATTCAATATAATGAAAAGGCACGGTGCAACAGTAGACAGTAACAATATGTCCTGGAGCTACTATTACAATATAATGAAAAGGCACGGTGCAACAATAGAAAGTAACAATATGTCCCGGAGCTACTAATACAATATAATGAAAAGGCACGGTGCAACAATAGACAGTAACAATATTTCCCAGAGCTACTAATACAATATAATGAAAAGGCACGGTGCAACAATAGACAGTAACAATATGTGCCAGAGCTACTAATACAATATAATGAAAAGGCACGGTGCAACAATAGACAGTAATAAAATGTCCCAGTGCTACTAATACAATATAATGAAAAGGCGCGTTGCAACAATAGACAGTAACAAAATGTCCAAGAGCTACTAATACAATATAATGAAAAGGCACGGTGCAACAATAGACAGTAACAATATGTCCCAGAGCTACTAATACAATATAATGAAAAGGCAGGGTGCAACAATAGACAGTAACAAAATGTCACAGAGATACTAATACAATATAATGAAAAGGAACGGTGCAACAATAGACAGTAACAAAATGTCCCAGAGCTACTAATACACTATAATGAAAAGGCACGGTGCAATAATAGACAGTGACAATATGTCCCAGAGCTACTAATACAATATAATGAAAAGGCACGGTGAAACAATAGACAGTAACAATATGTCCCGGGTCTACTAATACAATATAATGAACAGGCACAGTGCAACAATAGAAAATAACAAAATGTCCCAGAGCTAATAATACAATGTAATGAAAAGGCACGGTGCAACAATAGACAGTAACAATATGTGCCAGAGCTACTAATACAATATAATGAAAAGGCACGGTGCAACAACAGAAAGTAACAATATGTCCTGGTGCTACTAATACAATATAATGAAAACGCAAGGTGCAACAATAGACAGTAACAATATGTCCCAGATCTACTAATACAATATAATGAAAAGGCACAGTGCAACAATAGACAATAACAAAATGTCCCAGAGCTACTAATACAATGTAATGAAAAGGCACGGTGCAACTATAGACAGTAACAAAATGTCCCAGAGCTACTAATACAATATAATGAAAAGGCACGGTGCAACAATAGACAGTAACAATATGTTCCAGAGATACTATTACAATATAATGAAAAGGCACGGTGCAACAATAGACAGTAACAATATGTCCCGGAGCTACTAATACAATATAATGAAAAGGCACGGTGCAACAATATAAAGTAACAATATGTCCCGGAGCTACTAGTACAATATAATGAAAAGGCACGGTGCAACAATAGACAGTAACAATATGTCCCAGAGCTACTAATACAATATAATGAAAAGGCACGGTGCAACAATATAAAGTAACAATATGTCCCGGAGCTACTATTACAATATAATGAAAAGGCACGGTGCAACAATAGACAGTAACAATATGTCCCAGAGCTACTAATACCATATAATGAAAAGGCACAGTGCAAAAATAGACAGTAACAAAATGTCCCAGAGCTACTAATACAATGTAATGAAAAGGCACGGTGCAACAATAGACAGTAACAATATGTGCCAGAGCTACTTATACAATATAATGAAAAGGCACGGTGCAACAATAGACAGTAACAATATGTGCCAGAGCTACTAATACAATATAATGAAAAGGTACGGTGCAACAATAGACAGTAACAATATGTCCCAGAGCTACTAATACAATATATTGACAAGGCACGGTGCAACAACAGAGAGTAACAATATGTCCCAGAGCTAGTAATACAATATAATGAAAAGGCACGGTGTAACAATAGACAGTAACAAAATGTCCCAAAGCTACTAATACAATATAATGAAAAGGCACAATGCAACAATAGACAGTATCAAAATGTCCAAGAGCTGCTAATACAATATAATGAAAAGGCACGGTGCAACAATAGACAGTAACAAAATGTCCCAGAGCTACTAATACAATATAATGAAAAGGCACGGTGCAACAATAGACAGTAACAATATATCCCAGAGCTACTAATTCAATATAATGAAAAAGCACGGTGCAACAATAGACAGTAACAATATGTCCTGGAGCTACTAATACAATATAATGAAAAGGCACGGTGAACAATAGAAAGTAAACAATATGTCCCGGAGCTACTAATACAATATAATGAAAAGGCACGGTGCAACAATAGACAGTAACAATATGTCCCGGGTCTACTAATACAATATAATGAAAAGGCACAGTGCAACAATAGAAAATAACAAAATGTCCCAGAGCTACTAATACAATGTAATGAAAAGGCATGGTGCAACAATAGACAGTAACAATATGTGCCAGAGCTACTAATACAATATAATGAAAAGGCACGGTGCAACAATAGACAGTAACAATATGTCCCGGGTCTACTAATACAAAATAATGAAAAGGCAAGGTGCAACAATAGACAGTAACAAAATGTCCCAGAGCTACTAATACAAAATAATGAAAAGGCACGTTGCAACAATAGACAGTAACAAAATGTCCAAGAGCTACTAATACATTATAATGAAAAGGCACGGTGCAACTATAGACAGTAACAAAATGTCCCAGAGCTACTAATACAATATAATGAAAAGGCACGGTGCAACAATAGACAGTAACAAAAACAGATTGTTTTGCTATTTCTAGCTTGAATAAGATTTATAGCTTGCAAATGTATGCCTTTCAGGTATACGCGACAGTAACATGGTGCAACAATAGACAGTAACAAAAACAGATTGTTTTGCTATTTCTAGCTTGAATAAGATTTATAGCTTGCAAATGTATGCCTTTCAGGTATACGCGACAGTGTTAAATAAACAGGAACGGCTTTTTGAATAGGACTGATCTTTTACAGTTTGTTTTGCTAGATTAACCTGACTACTCCTGCTCTCTGAAACGCGGATGCGTTTAGCTTATTTGGAGTCCCAAATAAGCGGGACTGTTCTGCCTAGCTGTTTAGCTTATTAACACAAATCTGTTTTTTCCTTCAATGGTGTACTAATCATGTGGGACCATTGTTTTGTTGTTTCTGCATGTAAGGGAATGCTGTACATGTAAATGTGAATGTATTATTTCTCTTTGTGAGTGCTGGCTCCTTATACTGTGGTGTCCCAACCTGTGTATATTTGTTATATATGGAATTACTAATGCCTTTAAACTGAGACTGCTCCTAGCCTAATCTTCACATACAATACTTTATACATATACTATTCCTTGCACACAAATGCGTTTAGTGTTAGGACTCACTGTTTTTTGTGCACTATGCTACTAGCAATACTAAGCATACTTCCTTGAGGGACTGAAGATTGCTTCTGTTATCTTGCAATTGTAATTACTCATGAGTATGACTGTTTTATGCCATTGCTGGTGATTTATATCAATGATAGCCTCTACATTATTAGAGATAACCATATGTAGGTAAATGCTCTGCTTACAATTGTTTGCATATTTTCTTTGTGTTTAAACCCCTATATGTAATGATGCTTTGCTTACTATTTGAATAACCTGATTTTTTTTCCCACCTTTTGACTTTGTATTTGCATTACTGAATGTTACTTTTGTACTATAACACTATCTCTTTCTCCTCTTTCCCTCCTGTAACAGCTTTCACCTCAAATCGACCCTGTGTTTTTGCCTGGGTTGCATTCCCTCTATTATCTCCACTAAGGTGCTCTCTGCACATTAACCTAGGACTCATTCAGGACACTGGCTCCTCCTACCAACGGCTACCTCAAGATTGTAAGAAAGTATGTCCACCTAGTCATTCAGCATTAAGTTTTAACCAACTGTACCTGCTAAGCTATTAGACTGCCACTACCTAAGCAGCCAGCAGCTACCCTTTCCCCTCATTCCTCCATTACCACCACACACACTCCTTGGATAGCTACCTAGATTATCCTTTCTCTCCCATTTATATAGCTCTTACCTGGAAGCTGCCCTATTTGCTATTTGCACTTCCACAGTTGCCCACTAGATGTCACCCTCTCCTCATCCCTATCTGGGATACTAGTTTTCTGTTCTTTAATACACTTTTATTCTTACCTTCTTAACCTAATCCCTTTCCTCCTTCTAATACCCTGTCTTATCCTCTCCTCCTAGGCTACCTTCTCTTGCCTTGACTCCCCTTGCCTTCTCTGATACTTTTTCCCTTCTCCTCTGGTCTACTGTGAGTGCCCGCTCACTCCCCACCCTACCCCATATCCCACCCACCCCCAGGGGTCCTACCTTTACCTATCCTCTAGACACACCCCCTTCTTTTCCACCCTATCACAGCCTTACATATTCTATACCACCCTCCACTCACAAACCCACTTACCTAATATAACTAACCCCACTCCTCTATCACTTACACACCTAACATATTATAGAACCTACTATATACCTTTCATTTCTACAGAACCTCCATCCACAACACACTAGAATATCATACTGACTCACAACTACCACTCTACAACTTCCACTATGCCCCAGCCACAAATGAAACTACCTATCTCCTTCTTATTATTATTCTTTCTCATAACCACCTACTTCCTAACCTCCTATGAACACTCCTTAACTGCTTCTTTCTCACTTCCCTCTAAACATACCAGTATACCTGTAACATCCCCACCTCCTTCCATCTTACATACCTCCTCTCAATCCATATACCTACTTCCCAAATACCATAGGGTACTACACTGCAAACTACTACAAACTAAAGCAAAGAAAATATTTGATACAATCATAAAACATAAACCTGAAAACTATCTTACATTCCTCCATCTACTACAAGATGGAGACATTCAACCCAACCCAGGCCATCTAACTTCCAACAAAACACACAAAACTCACCTCAAACCTCTCTCTCTCTCATCCATTGCATCCTCTGACTTATTATCCTTGGCCCATCTCAACATACGCAGTATCTGCAACAAAATCAGTCAACTGCATGCCCTACTAGAAGTACACAACTTTGACATTCTATGCTTATCAGAAACTTGGCTAAAACCCTCTATTAAAGACATTGAAATTACCCCACCTGGATATAGCATTCTGAGACTTGATCGTACCTCCAGAAAAGGAGGTGGAGTAGCTATTCTATATAAAACAAAACTAAAGCTTACTCTTCTGGACCTTACCCTTAACCAAAACAATAATGCCGAAATAATTGGTTCCAAAATTCAAATTAACAACACTAAATCAATAAACATCATCTGTGCATACCTCCCCCCTGGAAATAATATCCCCACCTTAGAACATCTTCTTGAACACCTCTCTATAAACCTCCCTCAAGAAACACTATTTCTTGGGGACTTTAACATCGACTGGAATTCTTGTAGCAATGCTAACCCTACCTCCCACATAAATCTTTTTGGTTTCAAACAACTAATTGATAGTCCAACTAGAATAAATAATAAAAGCAAAAAAGAAACCACCTTAGATTGGATTCTTACAAACTCTCCCCTACAAAACTACCAAACTGGCATCCTTCCAGATGATCTTAGCGATCACTCTCTTACTTATGTCATTAGGGCCAAAACTAAGCTAAACTTACCTACCTCACATAAAACAATATATTCAAAAAAACACTTTAATCCTGAAAGATTCCTAACAGAACTGTCACAATACAACTGGACCCCTCTCAAACATCTCTCTCTCAACAATGCTGTTGAATACTTCAACTCAGCATTCCTGGCCATTCTGAATCAACATGCCCCAAAACGTATCATTAGAACAAAGACCAAAATAGCACCCTGGCTAACCTCTAATACCAAACAAAAAATTATACTTAGAAATAAATCGTGGAAAAAATGGCGGTCCCCCAGAAGTCCAAACGATCACCAAATCTTCAAAGAACTCAAAAATAATACCAAAAAAGCTATACTTTCAGATAAAAAGAATTATTACCTTGAACTACAACAATCAACCAAAAAAGAACCAAAAAAGTTTTGGTCTACTATCAATAATCTACTTACCCCAGGCAAAGTAGTTACACCAAACCCATAAAACTTAGATCCTGATAACCCCTCTTTAATAGCCAATAACTTCAACACCTTCTTTACTACTTCCATACAAAATCTAGCTAACCACTTAACCCCTGATTCTTCCCAACTGCTCTTAAATAACATCAACAACTGCCTTCCGCCCCTGCAACTTCAACCCATACCTACCTCCTACATACAATCTCTTTTAAAAAAACTTAAACCCACTACCCCCTCAGCTGATAACCTTCCTGCTGAATTTCTTCAAGTAGCAGCCAAAGTTATCGCCTACCCTGTTTCCCTTCTCATAAACAGATCCATAAAAGAAAGTACTTTTCCAGCAATCTGGAAGATATCTCATATCATACCCCTACACAAAGGAGGCAAATCCACAGACCTTTCAAACTTTCGTCCTATAGCGCTATTATCTCCACTAGCTAAAATCATGGAAAAATGCATACACAAACAACTACTTAACCATCTCCTTCAAAACAACCTACTAGCAAATACTCAACATGGATTTAGACCTTCACATAGTACTACCACTGCTCTACTTTCCTTTACCAACACCATCAACTGTAATCGTAACAACAACAAACTAACCTCTTCTCTTTTCCTAGACCTGTCAAAAGCCTTCGACATGGTCAACCACACACTTCTACTACACATATTAAAATCCCATGCTTTGGATACCTCCTCCTTAACTTGGTTCTCTTCTTATCTTGAAAACCGACAACAAGCAGTACTCTGGAAAAATTGTCTATCTTCCTTACTACCTATCTCTTTAGGAGTCCCACAAGGATCCATACTAGGCCCACTCTTATTCTCTATCTTTATTAATGACCTCCAAGCATCTATCCAAAACACTACATGCATACAATATGCAGATGATTCCACCATTATTTGCACAGCTTCCACTCAATCTGAACTCCACTCACTCACACAAGCTACCTTTTCTATCGTCGAACACTGGTTCTCTAAAAGATGTCTTCTCCTCAATCCCAAGAAAACAAAACTACTACTTTTCTCACCTACACACAAATCTACACAACTTAACTTCTCTATTACTGCAAGTGATAACTCCCTCATCTCCCCAGACTTAACAACTAAACTACTTGGTGTTTCTATTGACAATAATCTTAGCTATGATTACCATATCAACAACACTATAAAAGCAGTTAATAAAAAAATTGGCCCATTATACAGAATCAAACCCTACCTTACACCAGAAGCACGGACCACCTTAGCACAAACACATCTTATCTCGACCCTATTGTATGCCTCCTCTATTTACATTAATCTCTCCAAAAGCAACCTGAAGAAACTGACTACATCCTACCACAATATAGCTCGCTTTGCCACAGCATCCCAGTATAGAACACACCACTGTCTAAACTTAAAACACTTACACTGGTTGGAACTTCCCAACAAGATTATATATCAACAACTCTTAATAACACATAACATATTATATCAACCATCTAAAACACCTGCTCTCAGTAATCTTCTGATCCCTTATAATAACTTGAAACAACTACGTTCTGCTGAAAAGCTTCAAGTCAACACAACTCGAATTACCAATTCTGCAGGTAACTGCCTTTTTCCCAACGCAGTAGGCAAAATATGGAATAACCTCCCTCACATTACCTCTATAGGCTCCTTTGATCTTTTTAAAAAACAACTTCTTGCACATCTTAAAAACTTCTGGCTCTGCTCTTGTACCAATCCTGACTGAGAAACCTTATTCCTTCTACTATCATACTTCCTTACTTCTCAACTGTAATCCTCCTCTGTGTTCTCAAACAACCTAATGACTTTACAGTTTCTACTGTTCTCCCAAAAAAAAAAAAAAAAAAAAAAAAAAAAAATTTATATATTGTATATACACTAATATGTATGAAATGACCTGAATGGAGTGTAGTTTTAGATATAATTAATGTCTTTCTCAATACGTAGATAGCATTATATGTGTTCTATTTTTCTTGATCTAGACTATTAACTATCCATGTTAACTCAATGTCTGTCAAAGGAACTCATAGTAAATCTTTAATTTGTATAACCTTGTTTTAAATCTGTGGAGCTTTTCTCCCCGGGCCTCCACTGAAAATGGAAATTATCCAGCTGGACTAGCCCGGTCAACAAATGTAAAATAAATAAATAATAAATAAATGTCCCAGAGCTACTAATACAATATAATGAAAAGGCACTGTGCAATAATAGACAGTAACAATATGTCCCATAGCTACTAATACAATATAATGAAAAGGCACGGTGCAACAATAGACAGTAACAATATGTGCCAGAGCTACTAATACAATATAATGAAAAGGCACGGTGCAATAATAGACAATAATAAAATGCCCCAGAGCTACTAATACAATATAATGAAAAGGAGCGGAGCAACAATAGACAGTAACAAAATGTCCCAGAGCTACTAATACAATATAATGAAAAGGCTCGGTGCAACAATAGACAGTAACAATATGTCCCAGAGCTACTAATACAATATAATGAAAAGGCAGGGTGCAACAATAGACAGTAACAAAATGTCCCAGAGTGACTAATACAATGTAATAAAAAGGCATGGTGCAACAATAGACAGTAACAAAATGTCCCAGAGCTACTAATACAATATTATGAAAAGGCACGGTGCAACAATAGACAGTAACAATATGTCCCAGAACTACTAGTAAAATATAATGTAAAGGCAGGGTGCAACAATAGACAGTAACAAAATGTCACAGAGATACTAATACAATATATTGAAAAGGAACGGTGCAACAATAGACAGTAACAAAATGTCCCAGAGCTACTAATACACTATAATGAAAAGGCACGGTGCAATAATAAACAGTGACAATATGTCCCAGAGCTACTAATACAATATAATGAAAAGGCACGGTGCAACAACAGACAGTAACAATATGTCCCTGGTCTACTAATACAATATAATGAAAAGGCACAGTGCAACAATAGAAAATCACAAAATGTCCCAGAGCTAATAATACAATGTAATGAAAAGGTACGGTGCAACAATAGACAGTAACAATATGTCCCAGAGCTACTAATACAATATAATGACAAGGCATGGTGCAACAACAGAGAGTAACAATATGTCCCAGAGCTAGTAATACAATATAATGAAAAGGCACGGTGTAACAATAGACAGTAACAAAATGTCCCAGAGCTACTAATACAATATAATGAAAAGGCACAATGCAACAATAGACAGTATCAAAATGTCCAAGAGCTGCTAATACAATATAATGAAAAGGCACGGTGCAACAATAGACAGTAACAATATGTCCCAGAGCTACTAATACAATATAATGAAAAGGAGCGGAGCAACAATACATAGTAACAAAATGTCCCAGAGCTACGAATACAATATAATGAAAAGGCTCGGTGCAACAATAGACAGTAACAAAATGTCCCAGAGCGACTAATACAATGTAATGAAAAGGCATGGTGCAACAATAGACAGTAACAAAATGTCCCAGAGCTACTAATACAATATAATGAAAAGGCACGTTGCAACAATAGACAGTAACAAAATGTCCCAGAGCAACTAACACAATATAAGGAAAAGGCACGGTTCAACCATAGACAGTAACAAAATGTCCCAGAGCTACTAAACAATATAGGTTCATAGGTTCATAGGTTCATAGGTTTATACTAGGCTATCTGCCCTAAGGCATTTATAAGCCTAGCCCAAATTATTGTGGCTTACGCCACCCCTTATATGAAAAAATACTGTGCCCATTAGTTTGTTGTGCCTCTGTCCAGCAGTGACCCAGAGATGATTCCCGGGGTAAACCTACGATCTCCCATCCACAGGTCTAGATTTCTCTTGAACAGAGTCAGCGAGGTGCTCTGCCTCACATGGACCTGGATTTTATTCCACAGCATAGGGAGTCTCTGAGTGATAAATCTATCCCTCCAGCACGTCCTATTTATATCCGTGCTAAGGTTTAAGTCGCTTGCTCTAGTGGTTTTGGTGGATTTGGATTTTTGAGGTGGAGCATGTCCATTAATTCGGGTTGGACATGGCCTTGTGTGTCAAGCACATGTCACCTCTGAGCAGGCGGTATGCGACTGAATAGAGCTGGAGTTTCTTCAATCTGGCAGCATATGACAGATTTTGGAGTCCCTTTATCCTTTTGGTGAGGAACTTTGGGGTCTCTCCAATTGCTGCAGATGTCGGGTGAGATACATCCCGAATGGGGCATTGTACTCGATCATTGGTCTGATAAGTGAAGAGTACAGGGGAACAATGACCTCACTAGATCTGGATGTGAATCCCTTCATGATCAGGTGGGCAATGTAGAAGGTCTTTCTAACCACTTTAGCAATGTGAGTGTCAAAAGAAAGGCCACTGTCAACCTGGGTCCCCAGGTCCCTGATAACCTCTTCTGTGCTTAGTGGATTGCCACCTATATGGTAGCTTGGGGTTACCTTGTTTTCCCGAAGGGTATGACTATACATTTTTGGCGTTTAACTTCAGGCCATGGCTCTGGCACCAGCTATCTGTTTCCGTGAGTCCCTTCTGAAGGATATCAGTGTCGATGCACTTTCCACTATGGCCCAGTTTGCAGTCATCTGCAAACTTTGTCAGCCAAAGTCCTCCCATGTTGGCCTGTACTTCTGAAGTAGATGCCAAACAATAGGGGCCAAGGACCGAGCCCTGTGGGACACCACTTGTGACCGGCTTGGAGTCTGACACAGCGCCAGCAACTCTAACCCTGTGGGTTCTGTCTTTAAGCGAGTTTGCAACCCATCTTGTGACATATGGGTTTACATTTAAGCTGGTAAGTTTTTCTACAATACCGAGTGGGGTATTGTGTCGAAGCCTTTGCAAGGTCAAGGTAGGCTGTATGGACTGCCTTTCCTCATCAATGGCCTTGGTGACTATTTCAAGAAGTCGACCAAGTTCAAAAGGCATGATCTTCCCTTGACAAAGCCAAACTGGGTCGGGTCCAATGTCTGCAAGTCCCTATATCTTTGTTTATGAGCTCCATTATGATCCTCTCCATAGCTTTGCAGACTAGACTTGTTAAGCTTATGGGGCGGTAATTACCAGGGTCCGTAGGCGCCACCTTTGTGGAGTGGGACCACAGTTGCCGTCACGCCACTCCTTGGGCACGTATCCTGTGGTAAGGCTGAGATTAAACAGCTGCCTTATGTGCGGGTTTAATTCCTCATTTAGCTCGTGTAGCACACAGCCAGGGACACCATCCGGTCCCATTGATGCTGTGTTTTAGCTTTAGAGAGCAGCTTTCACCTGCGCATTTGAGATGTCCGGGAGGCTACACTCGGCTCGGATAGTTATCTCTCCTTTACGCTGGGAGACGGGGGTGCAGTTTGCACTGAACCTGTCTGCCAGTATGTTGGCAATGTCTGTGGGTTCAGTGATTTTTGTATCATTTTGGACTAATTCTGAGCATATCTGTGAGTTTCCACCCAGGTTCCTAACATAGCTGAAAAAGGCCTTATGATTGTCCTTTGAATCCATGGCAATTTTTCTCTCAAAATTGGCCTTAGTTGATTTTATGAGTGCTCGTATTTTTTTACTGATAATGATCAGGGGTGACTTCCCTTTTATGGATTTTGTTCTATCATGTAATAGCTTTCTCCTCTTATTGTAAAGTTTGTTAATGGCTGGGGTCCACCAGACTGGACGTTGCCCTTTGTGGAAAGAGTCTTGGTTTTATTTGGGATTGCCTGATCCATGCAGTCCTGGAGGTGTTCATAGAAGGCATTTGTAAGGGCTTCCGCAGCTTGGGTTGTGGTTTCCTCTGACTCAGGGGCCTTGAAGGATACCACACCAGTCTTGAGTAGTGTGAAGTTTGCTTTAGAGAAGTTCTTCACTATGGTCTTTTTGTTTGGGGTGGGGGCAGGATGTGGATTTCCAGTGAGATTAGTTTATGATCAGATCTCACCAATGAGGGATATACTTCGGTGTGGAGCATTTTGTCCCCATGTTTGTGACAATGAGATCTAGTATATTTTCTCCTCTCGTGGGAACAGTGACTAGCTGTTCCATGGCATTTGAATTTATGAACTCCAGGAACCGTTGGGCTAGAAAGTTAGGGCTTGAGTAATGTTCCCAGTCTATATTCGGGTAGTTGAAGTCACCCAATATGATGGTGTTTGGAGATACATTTATACCCTCCAGTGTCTTCAGGAAGGCTGTGTGGGGTTCCTGAGTTTGAGAGGGTGGCCTGTAGCATGCTACAATTTGTAGAGCAGTTTTGCCTATTGTTAGTTGCACCTGGATGGTTTCGAGCTTCATGCGTTGCCACCAACCTGGAGGTGTGAGTATCCTTTATGAATATGGATACACCCCTCCTTTTGTGGAGTGGTCCGGGTTTTGGGGCCGGAACATGATATGAGGTAAAACCTAATAGTGCCGAGGTGCTCTCAGGAGCCTTGAACCAGGTTTCAGTTACAGCACAGACATCGATGTTCTCCATACTGAGAAGGGCCTCGAGTGCGTGCATTTTGAGATTTAGACTTCTGGCATTGAGCAGCATTACCCTCAATTTCTTCCCATTTTGTTTTCTAGGGTGGTAGGTTTAGAATTTGAGCCTTGCCTAAAAAGGCACTATGGGGTGGCAAGAGCCTTAGCCAATATCCGAATCCCAGGGTGACAGGTGCAAGCCGTCCCTTGCGAAGCAGCGTGGCTTGTCAAGCATGTCATCGCAGGCAGACAGACACTGGATCCCCTTTGAATGACACCAGACATTAAGCCAATTGTTAAAGCTGATCATCTTGTCTCTATATTGTGGCATCATTCTTGGTGAAGGAAGGATACTGCTCAGGTTTAGGGTCATACCTGCCTGGGCTACATAATCAGAGAGCTCCTCTATGTCTCTTTTCATGCAGTCCAGGGAGGTACGTCTCAGGTCGTTCACACCAGCATATAATGAAAAGGCATGGTGAAAAGGCATGGTGCAACAATAGACAGTAACAAAATGTCCCAACGCTACTAATACAATATAATGAAAAGGCACGGTGCAACAATAGACAGTAACAATATGTCCCAGAGCTACTAATACATTATAATGAAAAGGCACGGTGCAACAATATACAGTAACAATATGTCCCAGAGCTACTAATACAATGTAATGAAAAGGCAAGTTGCAACAATAGACAGTAACAATATGTGCCAGAGCTACTAATACAATATAATGAAAAGGCACGGTGCAACAATAGACAGTAACTAAATGTCCCATAGCTACTAATACAATATAATGAAATGTCACGGTGCAATAATAGACAGTAACAATATGTCCCAGAGCTACTAATACAATATAATGAAAAGACACGGTTCAACAATAGACAGTAACAAAATGTCCCAGAGCTACTAATACAAAATAATGAAAAGGCACGGTGCAACAATAGACAGTAACAATATGTAACAGAGATACTAATACAATATAATGAAAAAGCACGGTGCAACAATAGACAGTAAAGATATGTCCCAGAGATACTAATACAATATAATGAAAAGGCACGGTGCAACAATAGACAGTAACAATATGTCCCAGAGCTACTAATACAATATAATGAAAAGGCACGGAGCAACAATAGACAGTAACAAAATGTCGCAGAGCTACTAATACAATATATTGAAAAGGCACGGTGCAACAATAGACAGTAACAAAATGTCCCAGAGCTACTAATACAATATAATGAAAAGGCACGGTGCAACTATAGACAGTAACAAAATGTCCCAGAGCTACTAATACAATATAATGAAAAGGCACGTTGCAACAATAGACAGTGACAAAATGTCCCAGAGCTACTAATACAATATAATGAAAAGGCACGGTGCTACAATAGACAGTAACAAAATGTCCCAAAGCTACTAATACAATATAATGAAAAGGCACGGTGCAATAATAGACAGTAACAATATGTCCCAGAGCTACTAATACAATATAATGAAAAGGCATGGTGCAACAATAGAGAGTAAAAATACGTCCCGGAGCTACTAATACAATATAATGAAAAGGCACGGTGCAACAATAGAAAGTAACAATATATTCTGGTGCTACTAATACAATATAATGAAAAGGCACTTTGCAACAATAGACAGTAACAAAATGTCCCAGAGCTACTAATACAATGAAATGAAAAGGCACGGTGCAACAATAGACAGTAACAATATGTGCTAGAGCTACTAATACAATATAATGAAAAGGCATGGTGCAACAATTGACAGTAACAAAATGTCCCAGAGCTACTAATAGAAAATAATGAAAAGGCATGGTGCAACAATAGACAGTAACAATATGTCGCAGAGCTTCTAATACAATATAATGAAAAGGCACAGTGCAACAATAGACAGTAACAAAATGTCCCAGAGCTACTAATACAATATAATGAAAAGGCACGGTGCAACAATAGACAGTAACAAAATGTCCCATAGTTGCTAATACAATATAATGAGAAGGCACAGTGCAACAATAGACAGTAACAAAATGTCCCAGTGCTACTAATACAATATAATGAAAAGGCATGGTGCAACAATAGACAGTAACAATATAGCCCAGAGCTACTAACTCAGTATAATGAAAAGGCATGGTGCAACAATAGACAGTAACAATATGTCCTTGAGCTGCTAATACAATATAATGAAAAGGCAAAGTGCAACAATAGAAAGTAACAATATGTCCCGGAGCTTCTAATACAATATAATGAAAAGGCACGGTGCAACAATAGACAGTAACAATATGTCCCAGAGCTGCTAATACTATATAATGAAAAGGCATGGTGCAACAATAGACAGTAACAATATGTGCCAGAGCTACTAATACAATATAATGAAAAGGCACGGTGCAACAATAGACAGTAATAAAATGTCCCAGAGCTACTAATACAATATAATGAAAAGGCACGGTGCAACAATAGACAGTAACAAAATGTCCCAGAGCTACTAATACAATATAATGAAAAGGCACGGTGCAAATATAGACAGTAACAAAATGTCCCAGAGCTACTAATACAATATAATGAAAAGGCACATTGCAACAATAGACAGTAACAAAATGTCCCAGAGCAATTAATACAATATAATGAAAAGGCACGGTGCAACAATAGACAGTAACAAAATGTCCCAAAGCTACTAATACAATATAATGAAAAGGCACGGTGCAACAACAGACAGTAACAATATGTCCCAGAGCTACTAATACAATATAATGAAAAGGCACGGTGCAACAATAGACAGTAACAATATGTCCCAGAGCTACTAATACAATATAATGAAAAAGCACGGTGCAACAATAGAAAGTAACAATATGTCCCGGACCCACTATTACAATATAATGAAAAGGCACGGTGCAACAATAGACAGTAACAATATGTTCCAGAGCTACTAATACAATATAATGAAAAGGCACAGTGCAACAATAGACAGTAACAAAATGTTCCAGAGCTACTAATACAATGTAATGAAAAGGCACGGTGCAACAATAGACAGTAACAAAATGTGCCAGAGCTACTAATACAATATAATGAAAAGGCGCGGTGCAACAATAGACAGTAACAAAATGTGCCAGAGCTACTAACACAATATAATGAAAAGGCACGGTGCAACAATAGACAGTAACAATATGTCCGAGAGCTACTAATACAATATAATGAAAAGGCACGGTGTAACAACAGACAGTAACAAAATGTCCCAGAGCTACTAATACAATATAATGAAATGGAACGGTGCAAAAATAGACAGTGACAATATGTCCCAGAGCTACTAATACAATATAATGAAAAGGTACGGTGCAGCAAAAGACAGTTACAATATGTCCCAGAGCTACTATTACAATATATTGACAAGGCACAGTGCAACAACAGAGAGTAACTCTATGTCCCTGAGCTAGTAATACAATATAATGAAAAGGCACGGTGTAACAATAGACCGTAACAAAATGTCCCAGAGCAACTAATACAATATAATGAAAAGGCACGATGCAACAATAGACAGTAACAAAATGTCCCAGAGTTGCTAATACAATATAATGAAAAGGCACAGTGCAACAATAGACAGTAACAAAATGTCCCAGAGCTACTAATACAATATAATGAAAAGGCATGGTGCAACAATAGACAGTAACAATATATCCCAGAGCTACTAATTCAATATAATGAAAATGCATGGTGCAACAATAGACAGAAACAATATGTCCTGGAGCTGCTAATACAATATAATGAAAAGGCACAGTGCAACAATAGAAAGTAACAATATGTCCCGGAGCTTCTAATACAATATAATGAAAAGGCACGGTGCAACAATAGACACTAACAATATGTCCCAGAGCTACTAATACTATATAATGAAAAGGCATGGTGCAACAATAGACAGTAACAATATGTGCCAGAGCTACTAATACAATATAATGAAAAGGCACGGTGCAACAATAGACAGTAATAAAATGTCCCAGAGCTACTAATACAATATAAGGAAAAGGCACGTTGTAACAATAGACAGTAAGAAAATGTCCCAGAGCAACTAATACAATATAATGAAAAGGCAAGGTGCAACAATAGACAGTAACAAAATGTCCCAGAGCTAGTAATACAATATAATGAAAAGGCACAGTGCAACAATAGACAGTAACAAAATGTCCCAGAGCTACTAATACAAAATAATGAAAAGGCACATTGCAACAATAGACAGTAACAAAATGTCCCAGAGCAATTAATACAATATAATGAAAAGGCAAGGTGCAACAATAGACAGTAACAAAATGTCCCAAAGCTACGAATACAATATAATGAAAAGGCACGTCTCAAAAATAGACAGTAACAAAATGTCCCAGAGCTACGAATACAATCTAATGAAAAGACACGGTGCAACAATAGACAGTAACAAAATGTCCCAGAGCTACTAATACAATATAATGAAAAGGTACGGTGCATCAATAGACAGTAACAATATGTCCCAGAGCTACTAATACAAAATAATGAAAAAGCACGGTGCAACAATAGAAAGTAACAATATGTCCCGGAGCTACTATTACAATATAATGAAAAGGCACGGTGCAACAATAGACAGTAACAATATGTTTAGGAGCTACTAATACAATATAATGAAAAGGTGCAGTGCAACAATAGACAGTAACAAAATGTTCCAGAGCTACTAATACAATGTAATGAAAAGGCACGGTGCAACAATAGACAGTAACAAAGTGTGCCAGGGCTACTAATACAATATAATCAAAAGGCGCGGTGCAACAATAGACAGTAACAAAATGTGCCTGAGCTACTAACACAATATAATGAAAAGGCACGGTGCAACAATAGACAGTAACAGTATGTCCGAGAGCTACTAATACAATATAATGAAAAGGCACGGTGTTACAACAGACAGTAACAAAATGTCCCAGAGCTACTAATACAATATAATGAAATGGAACGGTGCAAAAATAGACAGTAACAATATGTCCCAGAGCTACTAATACAATATAATGAAAAGGCACGGTGCAACAATAGACAGTAATAAAATGTCCCAGAGCTACTAATACAATATAATGAAAAGGCACAGTGCAACAATAGACAGTAACAAAATGTCCCAGCGCTACTAATAGAATATAATGAAAAGGCACGGTGCAACAATAGACAGTAAGAAAATGTCCCAGAGCTACTAATACAATATAAGGAAAAGGCACGTTGTAACAATAGACAGTAAGAAAATGTCCCAGAGCAACTAATACAATATAATGAAAAGGCACAGTGCAACAATAGACAGTAACAAAATGTCCCAGAGCAATTAATACAATATAATGAAAAGGCAAGGTGCAACAATAGACAGTAACAAAATGTCCCAAAGCTACGAATACAATATAATGAAAAGGCACGTCTCAAAAATAGACAGTAACAAAATGTCCCAGAGCTACGAATACAATCTAATGAAAAGACACGGTGCAACAATAGACAGTAACAAAATGTCCCAGAGCTACTAATACAATATAATGAAAAGGTACGGTGCATCAATAGACAGTAACAATATGTCCCAGAGCTACTAATACAATATAATGAAAAGGCACTTTGCAGCAATAGACAGTAACAATATGTCCCAGAGCTACTAATACAAAATAATGAAAAAGCACGGTGCAACAATAGAAAGTAACAATATGTCCCGGAGCTACTATTACAATATAATGAAAAGGCACGGTGCAACAATAGACAGTAACAATATGTTTAGGAGCTACTAATACAATATAATGAAAAGGTGCAGTGCAACAATAGACAGTAACAATATGTTCCAGAGCTACTAATACAATGTAATGAAAAGGCACGGTGCAACAATAGACAGTAACAAAGTGTGCCAGAGCTACTAATACAATATAATCAAAAGGCGCGGTGCAACAATAGACAGTAACAAAATGTGCCTGAGCTACTAACACAATATAATCAAAAGGCACGGTGCAACAATAGACAGTAACAATATGTCCGAGAGCTACTAATACAATATAATGAAAAGGCACGGTGTTACAACAGACAGTAACAAATTGTCCCAGAGCTACTAATGCAATATAATGAAAAGGTACGGTGCAACAATAGACAGTTACAATATGGCCCAGAGCTACTATTACAATATATTGACAAGGCACGGTGCAACAACAGAGAGGAACTCTATGTCCCAGAGCTAGTAATACAATATAATTAAAAGGCACGGTGTAACAATAGACCGTAACAAAATGTCCCAGAGCAACTAATACAATATAATGAAAAGGCATGATGCAACAATAGACAGTAACAAAATGTCCCAGAGTTGCTAATACAATATAATGAGAAGGCACAGTGAAACAATAGACAGTAACAAAATGTCCCAGTGCTACTAATACAATATAATGAAAAGGCATGGTGCAACAATAGACAGTAACAATATATCCCAGAGCTACTAATTCAATATAATGAAAAGGCATGGTGCAACAATAGACAGTAACAATATGTCCTGGAGCTGCTAATACAATATAATGAAAAGGCAAAGTGCAACAATAGAAAGCAACAATCTGTCCCGGAGCTTCTAATACAATATAATGAAAAGGCACGGTGCAACAATAGACAGTAACAATATGTCCCAGAGCTGCTAATACTATATAATGAAAAGGCATGGTGCAACAATAGACAGTAACAATATGTGCCAGAGCTACTAATACAATATAATGAAAAGGCACGGTGCAACAATAGACAGTAATAAAATGTCCCAGTGCTACTAATACAATATAATGAAAAGGCACGGTGCAACAATAGACAGTAACAAAATGTCCCAGTGCTACTAATAGAATATAATGAAAAGGCACTGTAAAATAGACAGTAACAAAATGTCCCAGAGCTACTAATACAAAATAATGAAAAGGCACGTTGCAACAATAGACAGTAACAAAATGTCCAAGAGCTACTAATACATTATAATGAAAAGGCACGGTGCAACAATAGACAGTAACAATATGTCCCAGAGCTACTAATACAATATAATGAAAAGGCACGGTGCAACAATAGACAGTAACAAAATGTCCCAGAGCTACTAATACAATATAATGAAAAGGCACGGTGCAACAATAGACAGTAACAAAATGTCCCAGAGCTACTAATACAATATAATGAAAAGGCACGGTGCAACAATAGACAGTAACAATATGTCCCAGAGCTGCTAATACTATATAATGAAAAGGCATGGTGCAACAATAGACAGTAACAATATGTGCCAGAGCTACTAATACAATATAATGAAAAGGCACGGTGCAACAATAGACAGTAACAATATGTGCCAGAGCTACTAATACAATATAATGAAAAGGCACGGTGCAACAATAGACAGTAATAAAATGTCGCAGCGCTACTAATACAATATAATGAAAAGGCATGGTGCAACAATTGACAGTAACAAAATGTCCCAGAGCTACTAATAGAAAATAATGAAAAGGCATGGTGCAACAATAGACAGTAAGAAAATGTCCCAGAGCTACTAATACAATATAAGGAAAAGGCACGTTGTAACAATAGACAGTAAGAAAATGTCCCAGAGCAACTAATACAATATAATGAAAAGGCACTGCGCAAAAATAGACAGTAACAAAATGTCCCAGAGCTACTATTACAATATAATGAAAAGGCATGATGCAACAATAGACAGTAACAATATGTCCCAGAGCTACTAATACAATATAATGAAAAGGCACGGTGCAACAATAGACAGTAATAAAATGTCCCAGAGCTAATAATACAATATAATGAAAAGGCATGGTGCAACAATATACAGTAACAAAATGTCCCAGAGCTACTAATACAATATAATGAAAAGTCACAGTGCAATAATAGACAGTAGCAATATGTCCAAGAGCTACTAATACAATATAATGAAAAGGCACGGTGCAACAATAGACAGTAACAAAATGTCCCAGAGCTACTAATACAATATAATGAAAAGTCACAGTGCAATAATAGACAGTAGCAATATGTCCAAGAGCTACTAATACAATATAATGAAAAGGCACGGTGCAACAATATACAGTAACAAAATGTCCCAGAGCTACTAATACAATATAATGAAAAGTCACAGTGCAATAATAGACAGTAGCAATATGTCCAAGAGCTACTAATACAATATAATGAAAAGGCACGGTGCAACAACAGACAGTAACAAAATGTCCCAGAGCAATTAATACAATATAATGAAAAGGCACGGTGCAACAATAGACAGTAACAAAATGTCCCAATGCTACGAATACAATATAATGAAAAGGCACGGTGCAACAATAGACAGTAACAAAATGTCCCAGAGCTACTAATACAATATAATGAAAAGGCACGGTGCAACAATAGACAGTAACAAAATGTCCCAGAGCTACTAATACAATATAATGAAAAGGTACGGTGCAACAATAGACAGTAACAATATGTCCCAGAGCTACTAATACAATATAATGAAAAGGCACGGTGCAACAATAGACAGTAACAATATGTCCCAGAGCTACTAATACAATATAATGAAAAGGCACGGTGCAACAATATAAAGTAACAATATGTCCCGGAGCTACTATTACAATATAATGAAAAGGCACGGTGCAACAATAGACAGTAACAATATGTTCCAGAGCTACTAATACAATATAATGAAAAGGCACAGTGCAACAATAGACAGTAACAAAATGTTCCAGAGCTACTAATACAATGTAATGAAAAGGCACAGTGCAACAATAGACAGTAACAAAATGTGCCAGAGCTACTAATACAATATAATGAAAAGTCGCGGTGCAACAATAGACAGTAACAAAATGTGCCTGAGCTACTAACACAATATAATGAAAAGGCACGGTGCAACAATAGACAGTAACAATATGTCCGAGAGCTACTAATACAATATAATGAAAAGGCACGGTGTAACAACAGACAGTAACAATATGTCCCAGAGCTACTATTACAATATATTGACAAGGCATGGTGCAACAACAGAGAGTAACTCTATGTCCCAGAGCTAGTAATACAATATAATTAAAAGGCACGGTGTAACAATAGACCGTAACAAAATGTCCCAGAGCAACTAATACAATATAATGAAAAGGCATGATGCAACAATAGACAGTAACAAAATGTCCCAGAGTTGCTAATACAATATAATGAGAAGGCACAGTGCAACAATAGACAGTAACAAAATGTCCCAGAGCTTCTAATACAATATAATGAAAAGGCATGGTGCAACAATAGACAGTAGCAATATATCCCAGAGCTACTAATTCAATATAATGAAAAGGCATGGTGCAACAAAAGACAGTAACAATATGTCCTGGAGCTACTAATACAATATAATGAAAAGGCACAGTGCAACAATAGAAAGTAACAATATGTCCCGGAGCTTCTAATACAATATAATGAAAAGGCACGGTGCGACAATAGACAGTAACAATATGTCCCAGAGCTGCTAATACTATATAATGAAAAGGCACGGTGCAACAACAGACAGTAACAATATGTGCCAGAGCTACTAATACAATATAATGAAAAGGCACGGTGCAACAATAGACAGTAATAAAATGTCCCAGAGCTACTAATACAATATAATGAAAAGGCACGGTGCAACAATAGACAGTAATAAAATGTCCCAGAGCTAATAATACAATATAATGAAAAGGTATGGTGCAACAATATACAGTAACAAAATGTCCCAGAGCTACTAATACAATATAATGAAAAGTCACAGTGCAATAATAGACAGTAGCAATATGTCCAAGAGCTACTAATAGAATATAATGAAAAGGCACGGTGCAACAATAGACAGTAAGAATATGTCCCGGAGCTACTAATACAGTACAATGAAAAGGCATGGTGCAACAATATAAAGTAACAATATGTCCCAGAGCTACTAATACAATATAATGAAAAGGCACGGTGCAACAATAGACAGTAACAAAATGTCCCAGAGCTACTAATACAATATAATGAAAAGGCACGGTACAACAATAGACAGTAACAATATGTGCCAGAGCTACTAATACAGTATAATGAAAAGGCATGGTGCAACAATAGACAGTAACAATATGTGCCAGAGCTACTAATACAATATAATGAAAAGGCACGGTGCAACAATAGACAGTAACAAAATGTCCCAGAGCTACTACTACAATATAAAGAAAAGGCACGGTGCAACATTAGACAGTAACAAAATGTCCCTGAGCTACTAATACAATATAATGAAAAGGCTCTGTGCAACAATAGACAGTAGCTCTGGGACATATTGTTACTAATACAATATAATAAAAAGGCACGGTGCAACAATAGACCATAAGAAAATGGAACAGAGCTACTAGTATATTGTAATAAAAAGGGATAGTCCCAACAGCATACTATAACAAAATGACATAGTCCCAACAAAATATTGTAAGAAAATGGCACAGTGCTTCTAGCATACTATAACAAATTTTGCACATTGCTGCGAATATACTACAAGAAAATGGGATAGTACTTGTGGTATCTTCTAACAAAATGTGACAGTACTACCAACATTTTTTAACAAAATAGCAAAGATCTACTATTAACCTATTACAAAAAGGCAGAATCCCTTTAATATATAATAACACAATGGCACAGAGCTACTAGTATGCAACAACACACACAGTGCCACAACATACTGAAATAAAATTGTGCAGTGTTACTAGTATACTTTAACAAAGAGAAATGGTGCCAATGATACGGTGTAATGAAATGGCACACAGTTACTAGTATACTATTGCAAAAAGGCATGGTACGAACAATATACTGCAATAAAATTTCAATGAGCTACTTGTATAGTATAATGGAATGCACAGTACCACCAATGTATGGTAATAACATGGCACACTGCTAGTGCTACACTATAATAAGAAGACACAGTACCAGCAATATCAGTAACTATATAGCAGAGATCTACTAGTCCACTGTAGGAAAAGGGATAGTGCCACCAATATATGGTAACAAAATGCCACAGAGCCACTAGTATAATGTAAGAAAAAGGCACTGCACAAACAGTATACTGTAACAAAAATGTATTTATTTAACATTTGTTAACTGGTATAGTCTGACTGGATGAAAAGCAAAGGAGAAAAGCTCCACAGACAATTTTGCATCGTTTAGACAAGAAAAAATTATGAACATCTTATTTTACATCATAATAAGAAACATATTATATGCATCATGAGAATTATAGATTTCATAGGTACATTACTAAGCACAGTGAATAATTAAATTAAATTTGATTACATTGTTATGGAGATTAAGTAGATTTAAGTAGGATAAGTAAATACACAAGGATAAAGGAGCAAAGAGAAAGTTATGTACAGTATGGATGAAGAGAAGTAGAATATGGTAAGAGAAAGTAGAGACAGGAGGTAAAAGACTTGAAAGTAGCCAACAAGAGAGGGGGTAGAGGCTAGAAGAGGGAATAAAAGGTGGAGAAAGAAGGATAAAGACAGAGGGAAAGGTAAGGTAGGGGAGAAATGTTAGGTAAGAAGAAGAAAAGGAGAGAGCTAGGGCAGGGATGAGATAGAATGTAAGTGCATGAGAAGATAAAGGTGATATTTAGATGCAGAGGAGGAGAACAGGAAATGAGTAAGTAAGTAGGTTGGATATAGAGGAAGTAGAATGCTAACAGAGGTAGGAAGAGGTTAGCCAGGTCCAGTGCACGGGCAGAGCCAACTGTTCCTGACGAAGACTCTTAGTTGGTTTTTGAAGTATGTTGGGTCAGTAATAGCATCCTCTAGGTGGATGGAATTCCATAATTTGGAAATGTAGTTGGAGAAAAGAGAGTCCCCAGCTTTGTTATTGGATTTGGAGACTTGTAATAAGGGTCTATTGGAGGATCAAAGAACACGAGTGTTAGTGTAAGGTAAAAGCATAGTACAGAGGCAGGAGTTGATTCAGGTTGATGAACAAGTCTGTGTGCAAGGTTGAGGTGAGCATAAGTTAAATAGTGAGGTAGTTCAAGCCAGTTTAGTTGATGTAAAGAAGAGCATTGGTGAGACCCATATAAGGAGTTAGTGGCAAATTTGGCTGTTTTATTATAGCAGGTTTGAACCTCAGTGAGGATTGTTTTACTAATGTTAGTGAAGACAGGGGAGGCATACAGTAGGGGGGTGGGGAGAAGATGAGTTCTAGCAATAGCATGTTTTGAGGTGTTAGGAATGGTTTGATTCTATATAATTAGCTCAGTTTCATATGAGTCTTCTTGATGGGCTGGTATAGATGGATGTCAAAAGTCAAGTTATTGACTATTAGAATGCCTAATAATTTTGTTTGAGTTACAGCTGCTGTTATGGTGTTGTTCAAAGAATAGATTTGGAAAGATATAGGGGGGCTTGTAAAGAGCTGGGGTAGAATAGCATTAGCTTAGTTTTAGAAGGGTTCAGAATCAGTTGTGAGAACAGAGCTACTTGTATACTGTAACAAAAAGGCAGAGTCCCAACAATGTACTGTAGCAAAACAGCTCATAGCTACTGGCATAATACAGTGAAAAGGCACAGTGCCACCAATATACTCTAACAAAATGACAAGAACAACTAGAATATTATAAAGAAAAGACACGATGCAACCATAGACTGTAACAAAATGGCACAGAGCTACTAGTACCTGATAACAAAAAGCAACAGTACCACAAATATACTGTAACAAAATGGCACAGAGTAACTAGTATACTCTAACAAAAAGGCATTGTGCAGACAATCTACTGTACGGAAATAGAACAGGGCTACTAGTACACTATAATTGATAGGCACAGTCCCAATAATATACTGTAACAAAATGGCACAGAGCTATTAGAATACTATAATGAAACTGTCAAAGTGTGACAAATTCATTGTAACAAAATTTAAATGAGCTGATCACTGATGCGTTCTGCTAACAATGACCATTCAACTATGGTCAACTAGGGAACAAGGGTATTACATGGCTGGGATGTTAAGGCCCTAGGGCCATTAGCCTAGTAACCTCCTATGAGCCTATGTACTAATTTTCTGCCACTTTATATCTTATACTTGTGGCCACACTGTAGGCCAATGCATTATGGTATTTTTCTGTGTACCTAATGAGCCACATTCTGTTCCTTTTGCGATATTCAGCAAGTAAGTTCCCCAGATATATCTTTAATAGGTGTTATTGTCATGAACTGGTTTCCCACAGTCTCAGTACTTCTGTGCTGCCTGCTGGCTAGGATGACTACCTTCAGCATGATCATGATGTGGAAACTCTCTTCAGACATTTTCCCACTGGTGGTGTATTTCCACTTACTCATGGAGATGATGTACACAACAAAGTAAACCATTCTTTTATGTCAATGACAGTAAAATGCCCTTTATTAAATGTTCTTTTAGATAGCTAAAAAATAGTGCAGATGTTCCATTACTGACCAACCAAAGCTATTGTGCTCTGTCTAAAAAGAACTACAACAATAGATGAAAGTACATCTGGATAAACGCAAGCTGAGTAAAGTGCAGAGGATGTCTTACTCAATCTCTGAAGTACACAGACCATTATCAAAGTTTACAAATGCTTTTAAAATACAATGCGATGTGAAATAGTAAAAGATCAAGTAAAAATAAAATACATTTTTGCTTAATGCAGCACATTTCTCCTTTTCCTGATTTGGTATCAAGACAAATACAAGGGGAAAAGCATTTAAATAAATAAGAACTGAACGTGACATCAGTGTAGAAAGAACATCTCAAAGCAATGCTGCATCCAAAATTATCCAGATAGCCAGATAAGGGAGAAAGTATGCTATTACAACTATTACTTATGTCTAGCCTTTTAAGAAATTAAGAAATTACTATACTATGAAATGATGATTTCCTGAACTTAGAAAAGTAAAAAGGAGAAAAAAAATGCACAATTAAAAGGGTGAAAAAATATTTTTAGCTGTTCTTTGCAGGAGGGGCAAGCCCCTCACATCCCTTGCACTTATGTATATGACCTCCATGGTCTTATTAACTCAAAGAAGAGAGAAATCTCCAAAAATAACTGAATCATTGCTAGCACTCACTTAGAAATTGCACCAGCACTGTTTTCCTATGGGAAAAGCAACACTCGAGCAATATCATCACAATCTACTGTAGGGAAGCCTGATATATTCTGCTTCTCTGAATGTGAAAACAAAGATATGATGTGTGGATAGAGGTCAAAATTGTAAAAAAAAAAATATAGTAATGAAGTTAAAAAAAAAAAAGTGACCAACATGGCAGCAATTAAATAAACTTTAATGAAATAAACACAAATAATTAAATAATAAAAATGATAAGCACTTTGGCTGATAACAGACCACTTCTTCAGGCCATCTAAAAACCATTGAAAGTAAACTTAGCATATTTAAACAACAACACAGCTAATCAAAAATATTGTGTGTGTCTCCCTCTCTCTGAAATCTAAGTTTTGCAGTGACATTAGCAGTGCTCAGCGTATAAGAGTCAGAAATGAAATACACAGCGGCTCCACTACTGTGCCTAAAAGTGTGTGTGTGTGTGTGTGTGTGTGCATGCACACACGCGTGTTTGTGTGTGCATTTGTATGTATGCATGTGTATAGTTGAGCATAAATCCCACACCTTCACATGCCTAGCTTCAACTTAGGTGAAAACAATGTGCACAAGAAGCCATTAATAATACATCATTTAGCTTTAGCCAGAAAACATTCCCTAGAATGTTTTATAGTACAGCAAATACAGAAAGACTATTTAATTATAAGTTTGTCTTTGTAGCATGCAAAGAATCACTACTGTATATGTGTCATATATTGATTACTGGTATTATGACAGTATAAATTACTGGAAAACTGTCAGTGTACATTCAGTCACATGAAGCACTATACTCTAGGAAAATACTTCCACTTAAGGTTCCATGTTTGAGTGACAAAGGGCTAAATAAATATGCTTTTTTATATCTCTACCTTTGTCATTAGCTTTTTATATACATTTTATAGTATGCATACACACACACCTCTCTCTCTCTATATATATTATTTATAGATATAGATATATATGGATGTGTGTGTATATTGGTGATAGAGAAATATATATGTCAA
>NC_056727.1:150574697-150619697 GCF_019279795.1 Protopterus annectens | reverse complement strand
GAGGAGCGGTAAAAGAGACAAGGTAAATGTGGAGAAAAAACTGGGTGAAACTTTTTTGAAACTACCATGTAAATTTCATTTATTTATTTTATATTTGTTCCCTTTTTAGTGGAGGCTGGGGAAAAACGCTCTAGTACATGGGATACAATCAAAATATTTTGAGTTATATCACCAGTTTCAGGCAGAATACAATTAAAATAAATTTTACAATGAAATAAATAAAATAAATAATAATAAATAAATAAAATAAATAAGGCAGTAATTATTTATACAGTAGTAAGGTTATACTAGCGAAGCAGTATATTATCAGGAAACAGCCTTCAATGAAACTGATAGACGCTGAGATAATGTTTATGATTTCACAGGTCACATTCTGATGTCTACAGTATGTTTGGAACCCACCCAAATGACAATATTTGAAGAGCTGACTATCTCACAGCCTGTTCAGAAGTATTGCCTATAACTCTACTCCTCTGCTTCACCAAAACACACTGGGTCTGGGACTGGCATCACTCACATATAACTCATCGTATGTACAGAACAAGGCCCATCTGTTAAACAGCATGCATTTTTGAAATGAAAATGAAACAAAACCCATTTTCTTCTTGTACAAGTAGCTAAATCAAATCTTCCAGTCCATCATTGGTTCAGCTACAACAGAAATGGGTAACAAACATTAAAAACCCTGCTGTTTCTCAGTTCATGTTCACACCATATTATATCATCACTGCTGGGACTTCTGTTTCATTACTGGTACTTACAACTGTCCTACACAGCATTCTAAAATTAATTCAGACTAGGAAAAAAAATGTCATTAGTATGATCTTACAATTACCAAAATATTAAACAAAAGCAATGACAAAAATATTACTGTGCAAGCACAGAAACAAATACCAAAACAAGTTCATAGATGGTCAGTGTAGCAGACAGAAACATCAATATAACCTGTTTACTACCAGTCCCAGAGATGACGAATGACATGCAGACTACAGCAAACAACCACATTAGTTAATAAATCCTGCTGGTCCAAGGAGAGCTCAATGAACAATAAAATACTAAAGTCATACAATTCAAGTCCACTAAGCAAATTAAGGAGAGAATAAGGTTAAATCCTGAACAAGCTAGTCATTATACATTCACCCCCTCCCCCTATTTAGAATAGTTTACAAACATCAGGCTACTATGGTATAAAGACTGTGGTCAGTTCATTAAACTTAGTATTCAAGTACTTAAAATGCACATGCTTAATATTTAAGCCTTTAAAATACATATTCTTACAAAGACAACTCCTTTGCTAGCATATACACCAAGAACTCACTGCTGCTTAATTGTATGCTGATTGTCTGAAACTATTACCTTCAGGAATTTTTGGTTAATCAGCAGGATGTCAGTCACTATCTGTATTTTCAACACCTGAAACATGTACCTGCTTACTTTTGATAATTAGTTCACTTTTGAGAAGTTCATGGTTATTAGGCATATGGTCAGACAGACCACTGAAGACCCTAACCTAGTTTCCCAATTGCAACAGAATACTGTCTGGTTAAATTGCTTGCTCAAAGTCACCAGTATGCTAATTAAGGCTGAGGAAATCAAACCCTAGACTATAGGAAGCATGTTAACAGCTCACAGTATCAGTCCTCTGCACTGACAGATTTAAGTACTGCCTTAAACCATTATAAATCGAAATGCAGCTCAAAAAGACTTACTAAGAAGTCTAGGATTGTACATCAAGTTACACCTGACAAATCCTGACTTACTTTGACACAATGTGTTTTAGTATTACTCAGAAGCTCCAAATTAGCAAGTGTCTGACAAAGGAGCTTGTAGGCCTCATTTGAAATTTTAAGATTCCTGAAATGTCTAAGGATGAGCAAATAGCTAACTGAACAGAAAAGAAATGTGTGATTCCAGATAAGACGTTTCACATGAAGTAAGCAGAAATAACTCAAAGAATGGAAGAAAATATACTAAAGCTAAGGGCAGCATCCATCGTTCATTAGAAGGTGCCTTGACTACAGTTCTTGTTGGCCCAGTAAAAGAACATCATATTGTACAATATACCTTGTCATTCATATGGTAATACATTTGCCATTGCAGTGGAGAGGATTCGGAGAAGCTCTACTGAGCCACTATGAGATACTGCAGTGACACTTAACTGCTTGTTTTGGGTGTCATTGTGTAAAATGGTTTAAGTGGCTAGGGTTCCAAGGCAATCCTGACAATCTTAAAATGTCATGCAAGTGATAAAGATCTCAATGGTATGTGAGTAATCTCAGATGAAAAAGAAATTAAAAATGGGCCATTGGGGGAGGAGAACTAGGCATCATTATTTTCTTTAAATGTTCTGGACTTGACTGATGACACAATAAACTGCCTTGTGCTGGTACAGGTAATTATCTGACTCCCGGACAGTACTTGTTTTACCTCTTTCTTTTTTCTTACAGTGTTTCTTCAAAACTGTGATATATTTCAAAATCAAGAGTGATTGTTATATCCTGGACTGAAAGTCACACATCTTGCAGTCATTCAGAATTTGTATATGTTATCCAAACTCCTTTGAAACAACAAAATCAAATGTTTCAATTACAATGACATAATCTATATGACAAAACTGACTTCACGAAAAGGACAAAATCACAGTTAAATATTTTAGACACAGGCATATAGGATAGTACAGATTACTGCAGTGACACAAAATCATTATTATGCAAGCACTGCCTCTTAGATTTATTATCTGTTCTTTGACTTATTTCATGCTGCCTCCTCTAACCATCCCTTTGTGAAACAATTTGCGGTTGTTGAAAACAGACTCCATTCCCTTCTGCGGCATTCTAGCACTTATTCAATGATGTCACTACTAAATAAAGTAGTGGCTGACTTATATACTTAAATACAATAGAAGAAAAAAAGTTGAAGACAAAAAGAGTATGAAAAACATTGCCTAAAACATTATGCTCCAAGTCACAAGCATCCAGCAAGTGTTTTTGTAAATGTTGCATTGCATTTTCTCATTGGACTCATAAAAAGTCTGAACCCAGCTTACAGGATGTTCTTACTACATCAGAAATGTTTTATGCACTTTAATTCTAACACCTGGGAGAGCACACGGTTATCTGGGTGCATTACACTTACTCTGTCCTCTTGTTTCCTCTTCAAAGTTTCTATAAAGACTACACTTGTAATCAGAAAGCTTAAACTTAATATTGACATTCAATGGGTTTTAGTTGCCTAGAAGCTAGGCTATATAGTTTACCCCCTTGATTGAAAATGAAGCCCCCTCGTTCTTCTCTAAAGTAGGCATGCAAATGTATTGCCAAACAGAGAATACTTTAGGATGAAAGCATGTAGTACACTGAGGATAGAGTTTAAATGTCCACAGGCATTTGTTTGTTTTATGAATAAGTGAATTTTGGCCAAATTGCTTTTTCTTTAATATTCAGTATTAACATTAGTACTTAATAAGAAATGTGCATAAGGCATGATTTCCAGGTGGTATATTCTGAAATGTTTCTGTTCAAGGTGGATTGCTAAAGTGCATACAGCACTACACCACTTTCATGCATTTGATTTTAAAAAAGCACATCTTGGAGCATCCTTTAACCTCTGAGGTAGGCAAGCTAAAGAATCTCATGAGCTTCCTCCTATGCAATCCTCTACCTTCGTGAGAACTTGATACTTTAAACCTTCTTCCATTAACTATCTTCTCTCAGCATTCCTGCCTCATTCCTCAAAAGAGGGGAAGGCACTTTTCACCAAGCATATCTGCTAGGGGTATCTACCATAAGGGAGCTTGTACATCTTTTGCTCACATTCTTTTACCTTAGTGTAACACATGAACTCCACCCCTATCATATATCTCTTCCCAATTCACATTGCTTTTCATATATGCTACACAACTGCCTGCATATTTAAATATTGTCCTATTAATAATTTTGGTTCAGGCAATTCCTTACTCTTTCTGTTACCCTGAGTTAGGTGACAGTATGCCACTTCAGACACAGTGCTGCCACTAATCACACCAACATCACCTCCATCCACCTCTCCTTAATCACTTGTAGGTGTCCCCTTTGGCTATCTCTAGGCTCTTTATAGGCACTTGACATTGTCCCCCAAGTGCAACGTTAATGCTTCAGATGCTCTCCAATTCTACTATCAGCTGAAGCAACCACATATCTTTCATTCCTGTCCTCCAGACATCTTCTAGCTTATTTACTTAGGATGTTCCTGCTGCATATTGCTGTAATCAGTATTCCAGTCTCTTGATGTAAGAGTGGTCATAAAGCATCTGCTTCTTGGAGATAATGGATTGGCTGAAATGAGACAGAAACATCATTAAAGTATCTAGCAATACAAATATGCTTATATACTGCTGATTTCAACTGGACTAAACACTTTATAGTGTCTCTTAATGCTCCTAAACACTAGTATGTAATGTAGCCATATTCTAAATGATTGTGGTGTAAATGGCTGAACATCTAACTCTAGGAGTTCAGTCACCTTGATTTTCACTACCATAAATTGATATCGAGTCATTGATGTGTCCTGTTCACGGCAGAGAAAATATTATTTTCTGGTCTATATCACTTCATTGAAGTGACACTTCAACGAATGTCATTTCATCGAAAATGCTGTTCATGAAATTCCATTCAAGTGGGAGACTGTGTCCCCACACCCCCCACTAATTATATATACCAACTCTGAGATCATACTACAGTGGGGAAAGGGCATATTTCCCGATCCTCACTGTACTTCAATCTCAGTATGAACAGTTTGACGAATGGCATGCTCGATGTAAGAGCACTGAAAATGCCGTTTGATGAACTGAGTTTTCACTGAACTGACAGGGACCCATTATTTTCAATGCTATTACATCATCTCACAAGAATCACTTTAATGTTATCCAACTTGTTGTGTAATCTATGTAATATTGTCTATTGGAGCTTTTCTCCCCGGGCCTTCGCTGAAAATGGACATGTATCCAGTCGGACTATCCCGGTAAACAAATAGGTTCATAAGTTCTTATGTAGGTACTAGGCTATCTGCCCAAGGGCATTTATAAGCCTAGCCAGAGTGTGTCATCTTTTGCCGCCCCATTGATTAATTAACTGAGCCTCTGCCAAGAAGAGCCAATGAAGTGATCCCAGGAGTGTATTTTCTGTTACCCATCCACTCGTGAAGGTTTCTCTTGAAGAGTGTTAGTGAGCGGCTCTGCTTAATGTAGTTAGGAATTTTGTTCCAAAGCATGGGGAGTCTCTGTGACAGGAATCTATCCCTCCAGCATGTTCTATTTATTGTTGTGGCAAGGTTTAGCTCACTAGAGAGATTGGCTCACAGTGACTTGGACTTCTTTAGGTGGAGCATGTCCATCAATTCTGAGTTGGACATGGCTTTGTAAGTCAGGCAGTGATCACCTCTGAGTAAGCGATATGCCACTGAGTACAGCTGGAGTTTTCCAGTTGGGCTGCATAGGACATATGTTTGAGGCCAGTAATCCTCTTGGTGAGGTACTTTTATGGTCTTTCCAGCTGTTGGAAGTGTCTTGTGAGGTAAATCCCAAATGGGGCATTGTACTATATGATGGGTCTGATGTGTGATGAGTAGAGGGGCACTATAACCTCTTTATTTCTAGATGCAAACTCTTTAGTAATTAGATGGGTTACATAGAAGGATTTCCTAACTACTTTGGCAATATGATTGTCAAAGGAGAGATTACTATCTACCTGGGTCCCCAGATCTCGTATTACCTCGTCTGTATTAAGGGGGCTGCCACCTATGTGGTAATTCATGGGTGTTTTGTTTTCCCCAGATGGGATGACTATGCATTTTTTGGCATTTAGCTTGAGACCATGACTTTGACACCAGGTGTCCGTCTCAGTAAGGCCCTTTTGGAGAATGTCAGTGTCAGCCGGAGAGTCAGTTATGGCTCCCAGTTTGCCATCATCAGCGAACTTGGTTAGCCATAGTCCTCCTTTGTTTGCCTGTACTTCTGAGAAGTATATGCCAAACAGTAGGGGTCCCAGAACTGAGCCTTGTGGGACACCACTTGTGACTGGTTTAGAGTTGGACCTGGAGCCCACTATTCTTACAGTGTGAGTTCTGTCTGTAGGCCAGTTGGCAACCCATCTCTTGACGTAGGGGGTTTATGTTCAGGCTGGTGAGTTTTTCTATAATTCCCAAGTGGGGAATGGTGTCAAAAGCCTTGGTGAGGTCAAGGTAGGCTGTGTGAACCACCTTACCCTCATCTATGGCCTTGGTGACTGTCTCGAAGAAGTCAACCAGGTTTAGTAGGCATGATCTGCCCTTAACAAAGCTGAATTGGTTTGGGTCAAGTCTTTGGAGGTTTCCAATGTCTTTGTTAATGGGTTCCATGATGGTGCGCTCCATAGCCATGCAGACCAGGCTAGTCAGGCTTATGGGGCGATAGTTACCAGGGTCAGTTGTGGCCCCTCCTTTGTGGAGCAGAATAACCATTGCTGTGCGCCATTCTACAGGCACTTAGCCTGTGGAGAGGCTGAGGTTGAACAGTGTGTTTAGGTGGGGGGTTAGTTTGTTCTGTAGTTTGTGCAAGACACAGCCTGGGATACCATCTGGCTCCATTGACACTGTGCTTTTCGGCTTTTGAAAGGGCTGTTATCACCTGTGCATCTGTGATTTCCAGGACACTACACTTTTCTGGTATTGTTGTGGGCCCTTTTGGGGGTGAGAGGGGGGTGAAGTTTGCACTGAATCTATCTGCCAGGATGTTGGCAATATCAGTAGGTTCAGTATATTTTGTGCTATTTTGCACTAGCTCAGAGCCAAGGGCGCCCGCAGGCAGGTGCAAGGGGGTGCACTTGCACCCCCCTGGAATCGGCTGACTAGATAATTTAAAAAAAAAGTTTTTTTTTTTTTTATGTACGTGCGTTCTTCTTTAAGAAGAAAGAAGTCCGTGTGTGTTAACAGTCCAGTCGCGGGCGTGACATCATCACTCTCGCGAATATGTAGAAGTTTGTGAGCGGGAGTTTACAAGGATGGCTTTGCAAGCGGGATGATTCGAGCGGGAATGGAAGATGGCTGGGACCTGAAACGGAATAGCAAGCGGGACTCGCATGAGTAAACAGACGGAAGATGGGACACTTCAGGTAGAGTTGTGTGTGTGTGCACGCACAGTGTACTATAGGGTTGCCAACTTGCCACCTTTTCAAATGTCCAAAGTGGGACATTTGTGGTACACACGTCAGATTTTGCAGGCCGAAACATACCCACGGCCAGTACAAAGTGCACAACTTCACTTTTTTGCCCAAGTAAAAGATTATTCTTGTAGCATTTTAGTTGCTTATTCTGTTTCTTATAACATTTAGGTGTTTCAGATTCAGAATAACTGTTTTATGCAACCATTACAAAAAATATAGGAAATAGTTTTGTTCTAAAATCTCAGGACATTTGCCATTTTTACATTTTTTTTGCAGGGCACAACTGGCCAAAGAGGGACTGTCCCTCACAAAGTGGGACAGGTGGTAACCCTAGTGTACTATTGGTTTATATAAAAATGTGAGCAGAAATTGTGTTTGCTGTCTTTGATGCTTAATGAAGGAAAAATTGTTACTTGTTACTGATAGCTTTGGATATGCTTAGCATCACAGTACAAAAATCATTTATTTTTCCAATAACTGCTTTATGCTATTCAGGGTTACTGAACTAAATGGACACAGAGTTTTAGATGAAAAGTACAGTAGGAGACAAACATCTTAATGTGACATCACATTCTGTTTATTTATTTATTTATTTTATTTATTTTACATTTGTTGACCGGGATAGTCCGACTGGATACATGTCCATTTTCAGCGGAGGCCCGGGGAGAAAAGCTCCACATTAACAGTAAGTAATTACATGTTCATAGAATACAAATTAGTCTCAGGCACAGACTACAACATACATTTTCTCTTACTAGTCTGACCAAGAAGGATTACTTATAGCCAGTGTTATCGGGCACAGACTACAACATACATTTTCTCTTACTAGTCTGACCAAGAAGGATTGCTTATAGCCAGTGTTAAAACGGGGGTAGGAGGGGTATAAAGAGAGAGGAAATTTAGGTTTAAAAGGTTAGACCTAAAAAAAGAAGATGTTCATTAGCTAAGGGAGAGTTAATCCGGGCTAGCACACTGGCAGAGCCAATGAGATTTGAGATGGTGATTCAATCTTTTTGAATAGGTTTAGTGAGGAAATGTTGGTGAGACTGGAGGGAGGGAGTTCCATTTTTTCCAATGGCATTGGCAAAGAGTGCCACCCTCCATTATTGGATTTGACTGTTTGAGCTAGGAGCTTGTTTGAGGAGCGTAAACTATTGAGATTGTTGTAAGGTGTAATCAACTTTGTCAGTGCAGGAGTTTTGTCAGGTTGTTTCAGAATTTTAAAAGCCAGGATTAGTTGGCTCTGCTGGAGAAGGTTTGGGAATTCAATCCAACCCAGGTTTTGTAGGTTTGTACAGTGATGGGTTCTATAAGGCATCCCTGTTGCAAATCTGGCTATATGATTATAACAAGATGATAGTTTGTTAAGGTCAGATATATTAAGATTCGTAAGAATAGCTGAGGCATACAGGAGGGTAGAGAGAAGGTGAGAGCGGGCAGTGGCCATTTTTGCACATGGAGTAAGAATCTGTTGTTAAGATCTAGGAAAGAAACCAAATTTCTGACGATAATTGGAGGCAAAGGTATGGAATAAACTATATTATGGCTAATAGCTGTGCAAGACAACTTCATGCTTACATCTTCCTTGTAGCTGTCAGTTCCAATATCCACTCAAGTAAAACTCATCTCTTACAAATTTCATTTGCTGCCATGCTGGTAGATGTTTCTACAAGCAATTAGTTTTTATTTTCAATGTTTGTACAAGATCCTGAACTACTGGAAAATATCTGTATAAATGGAGAAAGGTTACTGTTCCCAAGAGCTCTTTTATTAGATGTGGGCATAATGTGTCAATACTATTTAGTCAGTATAGCGTTCAGTAAAGCATCAGAAAACAGGTGAGAAATATGTATATATCTGATATCACTCTTAGAAATAGAGCTGCATTTAGTGGTTTCTTCTCATTCCTGCTTGGTCTGTTTCAGAAAGTGTTTCAACTCTTTAGTATTCTTAAGGACAGAAGTCACATAAAATGCTAGCTGTGTATCAAATTCATGTTCACTAATACAGCTTTGATGTGTTGAATTAAAAATATGCAGTATTCTATGTAAATGTTGCACATTAAAAGATTCCATTTCATTTGAGGAAGTTCTGTACATGGATGTGTAAGAATGGAAAGGACATCATGGCCGCCAGAGTCAAATATTGTATGTATTACCACATTTGCAGCTATAATTTCACATGGTTAGTGTGTGTGTGTGTGTGTGTGTGAAATGCCCCAGGTGTACATGGTGGTGGGTAGAGAATAAGGCTTGAACCCTGTACCTTGGGCCCAAGTGGCAAGAGCCTGAATTCCCTACCCACCACCATTTGTAAAAATGTTGCAGGATTTTCCCTCATACTTTTTCTGTTCCTCATAAAATCTGTGGTTTCTGCATTTGTGTCCTTGTTGCCTGACAGCTACATGTTCTCTAGTTTTATTCTTGGCTGTCTGGAGTGTTTCTCCCTGGGCCTCTGCTAAAAATTAGCTTTTTTTTCAAAGTCAGACTTTCCTGGTTAACAAATGTTAAAATGGACACATTTCAATATCAGACTTCATATTCTTCAGAAAGTGCATGGTAACAAAAGCTTTTATTCTAGCAATTTCTAAGTGTACAAGATGGATATTTGAAATGTATCCCTGTGTTTGGGACTGTATCCCCCCCCCCATTATTGGCTTCATCCAGGTTTTGTGCTAGGGTTGAGAGTTATGGTAAGAACTGAATTCACTGAATATGTTTGGGGGCTGTATTCACCCAGTATTGGCTTTGTTCAGGTATTTATTGGCTTCATCCAGTTTTTTGCTAATGTTGAGAGCTATGGTAAGAACTGATTTCATTGAATATGTTTGGGGCTATGTTCTCCCATTACTGGCTTTGTCTGGGTGTTATTTGCTAAGAGGTTGAGAGCTATGGTGAGAACTGAATTCACTGAATGTTTGGTGGTTGTAGTCACCTGTTATTGGCTTTGTTCAGGTATTTTGTGCCAAGAGGTTGACAGCTGTGCTATGGTGAGAACTGAATTCACTAAATGGTAGCTATTTAAGTTTCAGTCTTCCTCTTTCACAAAACAGCTGATTTGGCATAGTGGTATGTTGCTCTGTTTTTCACGGAGTCCCCTGGGTTCAAGACATGGCAGTGACATGTATGGTGGTAACGCAGCATTTTATTCTAGCAACTTTCAAACATTATACAAGCAATGTTTAAAATGTCCCTGGTTTTTGGCCTTTTGTCCCCTCCCCAATAAATTTTGGCTTTTTCCAGATTTCTTGTGCTGCAAAGTTCAGAGATACAGCTGAGTGTCGAGTAGATTTTACAAGGAGCTGAGAGCTGCAGGGGAGCAAAAGTTTAGTGCTGCTTATGTTTAGTCTGCTTGCATTGTTAATAGCACAACAGATAGTGTACTTACTTTAGATGCTGAAGGCTGTGGGTTCTACTCTCACAGTAGGTAAATGCATTGCTGATGCTGTAGTGTGTTGTAAAGGGGGTGGATGCTGCAGTCTTTTTGGCAAAGATACCTAGTAACTATGGAACTGTTAACAGTTTGCTATCCATTCCCTATTGCGTTATTACTAGCTTTTCATTTTTTTTATTGCATGCAACAAAGGCAAGTTATTCTTCAAGGGTAACAGGCACTTTATTGGTAGATTAAACAATGACATATAAAGTGTACAATGACATATAAAGTGTTTGCTAGCAGCAACCTCTTTATTAGTTACAAATTTCTTCAATGTGGATTTTACTACTTCAGAGATTGTGTATTTTTTACTGATACTGGTGGACTTGAGTAGACTTTATGATGGAAATGTTCTGAATTGGGCAATTTTGTCATTGGTGGATGCTTTTTGTTTCATTGTTTACTGGAAAAATGTTCAAAGCAATAAATTTAAAATGCCCTCTAACAACTGTACTGCATTGTACAAGGAATATAATGTAATACAGTCAGGAAGGTGTATCAAAGAGCATGTTTGTTATGTTCGAGGGGCCTATGATTTTGAAGACAGCCCAGAGTTAATATTTGCCATTGGCAAAATGTATTTTCTGTGAAAGTGGTTTTCAGTGCTGTTTCAATGCATGTGAGTTTAAAGGGCAGAGAAGTTTTAATGTTAATCTATTTTCATTGTGAAACTGCATTGCTTTAATAGATATGTATTAGGGTTTGTGCTGTAAAATGCAAAATAAAACTTTCAAATGAAATCCTAAATCATCGCAGAAGTAAAGCAGTATGCACATTAGTGTTTATGGTAAATGGGGCAACATAACCAAGGAATGGGACATTGGAATGGCTGCAGGGGGGAGGCTCCATTTGACCATAATTTTGTGAGGGGGGGGTAGCAAACTCATACAGCCCCAGTTGAACTATACCTCTCAGTTGTCCATATCTTTGCAGAATGAATAGATATTTGCTGCTTATTTTGGTTTGTTCCTCATAAAATTTGTGATTTTCTAGCAAATCATTTAGGAATGAAGCCATTAAATGACAGACATTGAGTTTCAGATGTCATAACCTTCAGAAAATGCATGCTAATGCAAGACTGTCTAAGTTTTATAAAGAGCAGTTTTTAGTAGTGTTTGTATGTTCCCCAATATATTTGGCCTTGTTCAGATTTCCTGCATTAAGAGGTTGAGAGGTGCGTGCAAATCACTTTGTAGATTAGGAATATCCAAACATCTCAATTGTCCCCAATTCTGGCTCAAAATGTTGCTCTCCCTAATAATCCCTCCTCCAAAATGACAATTTTGGAAGAAAATGTGGAGGGTTTACAATTATATATAACTGTAATGATCAGTTATAGATTACCTTTATTTCAGAAATGCATGTGGATGCTCTTATTTTGTTAGCTGCTCAAGTTAACTGTTAATATTAAAAGGTGTCCCTTTTTTGACAGGTATTTTGCATTACATTTTGGTCTGTTTTTCATAAAATTGTGGCTTTCTGGCAAATTAGTGGCAAGTCATTAAAGATTGAAGTTAGAAAATAATGGCAGACATTTGAGTTTCATATTTTATACCCTTCAGAAAATTTGTACTAATGTAAGATCTACCTGTTCTGTTTAAGTTAATAAGAGCAATATTTAAAAATTGGCCTTATTTTTGGGACTGTGTCCCACTTCTAGTTCTATGTATGGCTTTGTCCAGATTTCTTGCTCTGAAGTTGAGAGGTATGAGTGTCAGAGCCATCACTGTCAGCCAGAGACATTTCAAATTATGACATACTTATTGCACCCCATCCCCCATTGTAGTGGCTCTGGATGTGCCCAAGGAAGGCAAGGAGCAGTTATGCAGTGTAAGTGTGCAGAGTATTCCCCTTCCAAGGTAGATCACAAATATGACCATGGCTTTTCATCTGTCCTTGATTTTGCAAAATGTTCTGGTTTTCTATCAGATTTTTATACTGTTGATTTATGCTTCTTATTATTCAGGAACTGCATGCTGTCACAGTGCCCTGTTGCTCTGTTTAAGTAGCCATGGTTTAATGAACATCAGGTAAGCTTGTCGGAGATTGTAAGATGCAAGTAAGCTTTAGTAAGCATATTGTTAAAGAATTACCAGCATTGAAAGCCTTTTCGTTGTTGCCATGCAAAGAATATTTACATGACTAGATAATGTATAAGCCTTGGGTATTGAAATGCATATGACAGTATTTGTAATAAAAGGACAGGATTACAGTATTTTCAGAAGCTCATTACATTTTATTGGAGACCAGTGTCTTATAGCAGTGTCTGTGTGTTGGTACACTTGTAGTTGGGTGGCTTTAATGGTATATGGTAAATAAGCATTGCTACCTTACTTAAAAGCCAAGCCCTGCAACAACTATCTCCACACTGAAGTCAAAACACAATAGCTCTGGTGGGTAAATGTACTCTGTAATAATCAAAAAAGGCAAATGTTTGAAATAACTACAGCTTATGTGCAAACACAATAGGTAGTGATGAAACAATGCTCTGCTAAAAATGCTTTAATGCTCCACATTGCTGAGCTGCAGATCAGTTTATCACTGGCTACCAGGATTTCACCCACTTCAGATCAAGCACGGTGCCGTTCAGTGCAACCTTCCCAGAACTAATTCAAGTCTGGCGGAATTATTTGGTGTGTGTATAAGAGGGAGGTAGCATACCCTCAGCTGTCCAGATTTTTGCCCCATATTCCTCCTAAAAAGGATTGAAGTTGCTAAATGAGATTTCAGTTTTAGATGTCATGTCATTTAGAAAAATGCATACTAACACAAATCCTGCTACTCTTGCAATTTTCTAAGTTTCTGAGAGCCATATTTATAGTCTGTCCCTATTTATTTTAGGCTTTGTCAAGATTTCTTGCACAAAGGTTGAGGTCTTGAGGGGTGTGGTATGTTTGTGAGAGAGAAAGTGAAATGCCCAAGCTAGAGTTAGCAGGTAGAATTTTCAAGTACATTTTCAAGGAACTGTGAGTTTTAAGGGAAGCTAAGTTCACTGCTGCTCATGCCAAGTCTGTTTACTATGTGCAACTGTTTTGTTTAGCAATTGGTATCTCTATTGTGGTATAAAGCTTTAAAGCTATGTTAGTAGCACCACAAGTAGAATACTTGCATCTTAATGTAAAGGCTTGAGGTTCTATTCCTACAGCATATACATTTGTATGCTGCAGTCCTCAGGATGTCCTCCTTTGGATGAGATGCCTAATAACTATGAACCTGTTTTTCAGCTTGTCATCCATTTTCTATTGCAATATACCAGCTTACCATTTTTTTAATTTAACATAGGCAATTTATTCTTTGACGGCAGCAGGCACTGAATTTGTAGATGAAACACTGAAATATACTGTTTTCTAGCAACATCTTCATTAGTTTCAGATATCTTTAATGTGGAATTATTCAGATTACTTTTACTTTGGCAGAGACACTCAAAACAAGTGTTGCTGTATAATACAAGATATAGAATTCAATTATATATTATAATTAATACAATCAGGTAAATCAAATAACTTTTGCATGACCCTAACGTTGTGCAAGGAACCTATTGCTTGAAAACAGTTCAAAGGTAAATAACCTGCCACTGGCCAGATGCATTTTCTTTGAATGTGGGTTTCAATGCTGTTTCATTGACTGAGTTTCAAAAGTAGAGAAACTCTAATGCCAAGTCTGTTTTCATTGTAAGACTATTGCTTTGTTTACGGTTTAGTAAAAGTCTCGGTGTTTGGGCTATAATGTTTGAAATAAAAGTTGTAAATTAAATCCAACTGCCTGTAATCATTGTAGAACTAAAGCATAAAACAGTATGCACACATTTGAACAGTGTCTACAGTAAATGGGGAGAAATAGCCAAGTAATGGGACACTGGAATGGCGGTGTGGGCGGGGCTTGGGGTGGGTGGTCTTGGGCGGGGCTGTGTTGGAAGGGGGCGGGGTGAGCTATGTGGGTGGAGCTCTGGGTTTGCACCCCCCTGCAAAAAATCCTGCGGGCTCCCTTGCTCAGAGCATATCTGTGAGTTTCCACTTAGAATCTTGACATAACTAAGGAAGGCTTTATGGTTATCTTTCGAATCATTGGCTATTTTTCTTTCAAAGTTAGCCTTAGATGATTTTATGAGGGACCTTAATTTCTTACTGATACTGATCAGGGATGTCTTTCCTTCTTGGGATTTGCTTTTTTTTCTGAACTAGTTTCCTCCTTCTGTAGTATGGCCTGTTTAAGGCAGGGGTCGACCAGACTGGTTTTCTTCTCTTAGGGGAGTGAGTCTTGGTTTCTCTAGGGATGGCATGATCCATGCATCCTTGTAGGTGCTCATAGAGTGCATTTGTAAAGGTTCCTGCATCTTGGACACTGTTATCCTTTAGTGTGGGGGCTGTGAAACCTACCACCTCTGTCTTGAGTAAGGTGAAGTTTGCTATAGAAAAGTTTTTCACTGTGGTTTCCTTGGTTGGGGGTGGTGGTGTAGAGTGGACATCCAGAGTTATTAAAAAATCACCACTCATATACAGGAGCGAAAACGGCAGCAGCAATATATTCAAAGCTCGTTGATAGCACAGTCAATTAAAATTCATATATATAACCACGTCTCAGGATAAATGTTGATAAAACGATTTATTGTAGCAAAAAGTGAGCACTTTCACCATGAGGCTTCTTCAGACTTTGAAAACTGACTAATACAAAGAGTTTTAAATAGTGTCATTAATTAGAATTGCTGACATCAATTATGTTCAATGCAAGTTTAAAGTGAAATAGCACACTCATTTCATATAAACCTTATAAGACAAAATAAAATCATCACAGTTAAATACAAATAAACATACACAATGAAATAATGCATACAATATTATTTCATAGGTTCATAGGTTCATACTAGGCTATCTGCCCTAGGGCATTTATAAGCCTAGCCAGAATGTGTTTGGCTTTCACCACCCATTTTAAATTTATTTTGCTATGCCCTTTTTCGAGGTTAGTATACTGTGCCTCTGTCTAACAGTGACACAGAAGTGATACCCGGGGTAAACCTACGATCTCCCATCCACTCATCAAGATTCCTCTTGAAGAGAGTCAATGAGGGACTCTGCCTAACCTGGACTGGGATTTTATTCCAGAGTGAAGGGAGCCTCTGGGTTATGAATCTGTCCCTCCAGCATGTCCTATTTATTTCAGTGCTGAGATTCAAGTCTCTCGAGCGCGTAGCTCGATGGGATTTGGATTTTCTGAGGTGCAGCATGTCCATTAATTCCGGGTTGGACATGGCTTTATACGTCAGGCACAAATCACCTCTGAACAGGCGGTATGCCACTGAGTAGAGCTGGAGTTTCTTTAACCGGGCAGCATATGGCATCTGTTTGAGCCCTTTGATCCTCTTGGTAAGGTACTTTTGGGGTCTTTTCAGTTGCTGCAGGTGTCTGGTAAGGTACATCCCAAAAGGGGCATTGTACTCAATTATGGGCCTGATGAGGGATGAGTAAAGAGGCACGATGACCTCTCCTGATCTAGATGTGAATCCCTTCATGATTAGGTGGGCTATATAAAATGTTTTTCTAACCACTTTGGCCACGTGGTTGTCAAATGAGAGATTGCTATCAACTTGCATCCCCAGGTCCCTAATTACTTCTTCTGTGCTTAATGGATTACCACCTATGTGGTAATTTGTGGGCACTTTGTTTTTGCCAAAGGGGATGACTATACACTTTTTGGCATTTAGCTTGAGGCCATGGCTCTGGCAACAGTTGTCTGTTTCTATGAGACCCTTTTGGAGGATGCTTGTGTCGGCTGGAGAGTCGATTATGGCACCCAGTTTGCAGTCATCTGCAAACTTGGTCAGCCACAGTCCTTCCATGTTGGCCTGTACCTCCGAGAAATATATACCGAACAAGAGAGGTCCCAGGACTGAGCCTTGTGGGACACCACTTGTAACTGGTTTGGAGTCTGACATGGCTAAAGCAATTCTAACCATGTGGGTTCTGTCCTTGAGCCAGTTTGCAATCCATCTAGTGACATAGGGGTTTATATTTAAGCTGGTGAGCTTATCTATAATGCCCAAGTGGGGTATTGTATCAAAGGCTTTTGCGAGGTCCAGGTAGGCTGTGTGGACCACCTTCCCCTCGTCAATGGCCTTGGTGACTGTTTCAAAGAAATCAACCAGGTTTAAGAGGCAGGATCTGCCCCTAACAAAGCCGAACTGGGTAGGATCCAGTGTTTGTAGGTCCCCAATATCTTTATTTATGAGGTCCATGATGATCCTTTCCATAGCTTTGCAGACCAAGCTAGTCAGGCTTATGGGGTGATAGTTTCCAGGATCCATTGAGGCACCACCTTTATGGAGAGGGACCACTGTTGCTGTACGCCACTCTTTGGGCACATATCCTGTAGTAAGGCTGAGATTGAACAGTAGTTTTATGTTTGGGTTTAGCTCTTCTTGGAGTTCATGTAGGATGCAGCCCGGGACATCATCTGGTCCCATTGATGCTGTGTTTTTTGCTTTGGAGAGGGCGGCTCTTACCTGAGCATCTGAGATGTCAGGGGGGCAGCACTCTGCTGGGATAGATATTTGCCCTTTTGGTGGGGTGGGGGGGGAGAAGTTTGCGGTGAACCTGTCAGCTAGGATGTTGGCAATGTCTGTGGGTTCAGTGTATTTTTTGTCATTTTGGACTAATTCTGAGCATATCTGGGAATTACCACCCAGGTTCCTAACATAACTAAAGAAAGCCTTGTGGATTATCCTTAGTGTCCTGTGCAATTTTTCTCTCGAAGCTGGCCTTAGACAATTTTATGTGTGCCCGTAGTTTTTTGCTAATACTGATCAGTGATGCCTTCCCTTTTTGGGATTTTGCTCTATCATTTAGTAGCTTCCTCCTTCTATTGTATAGTTTGTTTATGGCTGGGGTCCACCAGACAGGACGTCTGCCTTTGGAGGATTGGGTCTTGGTTTTATTTGGGATCGCATGATCCATGCATTCCTGAAGGTGTTCATAGAATGCGTTTATAAAGGATTCTGCGGTCTGAGCCGTATTTTCCACAGGCCCGGGGGCTTTGAAGGATTCCACCTCAGTTTTGAGGTGTGTGAAATTTGCTTTAGAGAAGTTTTTCACTGTGGTTTTCTGGGCAGGGGGTGGGGTCGGGATGTGAATATCCAGTGAGATTAGTTTATGGTCTGATCTTACCAGTGAGGGATACACTTCTGGTCTGGAGCATAGAGTCCCCATGTTGGTGATGATCAGGTCCAGTATGTTTTCCCCTCTTGTGTGAGTGGTAACAAGTTGTTCCATAGCATTTGAGTTTATAAATTTTAGGAACCTTTGGGCTAGGGTGTTGGAGTTAGAGTAATGCTCCCAGTCTATGTTTGGGTAGTTGAAGTCGCCCAATATAATGGTATTATTTAAAATCATAGAATCATTGTTTAGGTCTAGCCAATTTCCTTTTCCAAAGAATGGGATAAAAATTAACTTTATCATTTAATCCAGGAAACTGGTCCGCCCTGCAGCGGATGATCCAGCGTAGTTTATGGTAAATGCGTTCCCTTATGCACTCTCTCAATTGCCTATTAGTTTTCTTTGAAAATGTAATGAAGGTACAAATCATGAGAGCATCAAGACTTAACCCCTCAGATGAAGGTTTTGAGAAGGAATTGTTAAATCTTAATTCCAGATTAGTAAAAAGAGGATACAGAGAGGATGAAGTAAGCAAAGCAGTTTCTGTGGTGAAAAATCTTAGGACTTCAAGAGCACGCCCTTATTTTTCAGCAAGAGGGGATGTTATTGAAACGATACAATCAGAAGGTATTAAAGAACTGAGAGTACCACTATATTTCACAAATGACGTCCATTACATAAAGGACATCATAGAGAAACGGTGGGAGACTCTTTTATTAGATAGTGACATTAGTAGAGTCGTGGGAAGGAAACCAAGTTTTTTGTTTAAAAATACAATTAATTTAAAGTGATTGTTATGCCATCATCCTGTGAGAGCTAACAATCCATCAGTTGATACTTTTAGTTATAATACAAGACCCTGTAGCAATTGTAATCAATGTCAGTATATCAATACTGATGACACTTTTACACTACCAGTTACAGGGCGAACATTTTCATTTTACACTCGAATCAACTGCCACAGTCTTAATGTAATATACCTTGCTAGGTGCTCATCCTGTCCAGCATTTTACATTGGGAAAACTAATAGGCAATTGAGAGAGCGCATAAGGGAACACATTTATCATATACGTAAGGGGTCTGAACATAATGACCTAGCTAAGCATTGTAAATTATTAGGGTTCACACATACTTTTGGCTTTTGTGTCATACAAGTTATAGAGACGAACATCAGAGGCGGTGATGTAGATACCTTTACCCAGGAATGTGAACTACGCTGGATCATCCACTGCAGGGCGGACCAGTTTCCTGGATTAAATGATAAAGTTAATTTGTATCCCATTCTTCGGAAAAGGAAATTAGCTAGACCCAAACAATGATTCTATGATTTTAAATAATATTTTATGCATTATTTCATTGTGTATGTTTATTTGTATTTAACTGTGATGATTTTATTTTGTCTTATAAGGTTTATATGAAATGAGTGTGCTATTTCACTTTAAACTTGCACTGAACATAATTGATGTCAGCAATTCTAATTAATGACACTATTTAAAACTCTTTGTATTAGTCAGTTTTCAAAGTCTGAAGAAGCCTCATGGTGAAAGCACTCACTTTTTGCTACAATAAATCATTTTATCAACATTTATCCTGAGACGTGGTTATATATATGAATTTTAATTGACTGTGCTATCAACGAGCTTTGAATATATTGCTGCTGCCGTTTTTGCTCCTGTATATGAGTGGTGATTTTTTGGTGAACTATATTTTTATTCGTTATACAGGAACGTTTGTCCTTTTGTGGATCCTTTCTTTGTTGTTGTTATTGGGACTATCCAGAGATATTAGTTTATGGTCTGATCTAAGCAGTGACTGGTTGGCCTCTGGTGCAGAACACCTGTCGCCCATGTTGGTGATGACCAGGTCCAATATGTTTTCACCTCTGGTAGGGGAGTTTACCAGCTGATCCAGGGCATTTGAGTTGATAAATTCCAGGAAGCGCTGGACCTGGGAATTTGTACTTGAGTAGTTTTCCCATTTAATTGAAACCGCCCAATATCAGGGTGTTCGGTAGGACCTTCATGTTTTCCAGTGTCTCCAGAAAGGTGGAGTGATGGTCCTGGGTCATGGAGGGTGATCTGTAGCAGGCTACAATTTGCATTGCAGATTTTCCCGATGTTGGTTGCATATGGATGATCTCAGAGGTATCATGCTGCGCCACTAACCTGGAGGTGTAGGTATCCTTGATGAATATGGATATACCCCCTCCTTTTGTATTTCGGTCCATGTTCTGTGGCTGAAATGTGTGGTATGAGTTATAGCCCGGTAGTGCTGGTGTGCTCTATGGAGCCTTGAACCAGGTTTCAGTTTCTGCACAGATGTCGATGTTCTCCATACTGAGGAGTGCTTTGAGCGTGTGCATTTTGAGATTTAAACTCCTGGCATTGAGTAGCATAACCCTCATTTTTTTATTTGTACTGTTTACGGAGGTGGGTTTGACTTTTGAGCCTTGCCTAAAAAAGGCACTATGGGGGCATCAAGAGCCTTGGCCAGTATTCGAAAGCCTAGGGGTGACAGGTGCAAACAGTCTCTTGTGAAGCAATGAGGCTTATCGAGCATGTCGTTCTAGGCTGACAGACACTGGATCCCCTTTGAATGACCAGAAGCTTAGCCAATTGTTGAAACTGATCATTTTTTCTTTATACTGCGGTATCATTCTTGGTGAGGGCAGGATGCTACTCAGGGTCAGGGTCATACCTGACTGGGCTACATGATCAGAGAGCTCTTCCATGTCTCTTTTCATGTAGTCCAGGGAGGTACATCTCAGGTCATTCACACCAACATGAACAATGACAGAGTCATATTTGTACTTGTTCTGGAGTGACCTGAGTGCTTGTGTTATGTGGCGGATTCCCGCTCCCGACAGGCAGCTAACAGCAACCTTCTCCTTGTCCAGCCTAGTGAGTGGGATGTCAGTATGCCTGACTACAGAGTCACCTATTACTAGTGTGTTAGATATGTTATTTCACCTTAAGGGCTGTGATTGAGCAGCATACTGATTTTGTGCTTTATGTGTTGTCTGGTTTATGACATGAGGTGCAGGTATTATGGGTGTCTGCTTTGGAAGTCTCTGATGCTTTTGCAGATTTTTATTTAGAGCCTCCAAGTATGATTTTATGTATTTATGTGTATTTGTTTGCCAGTGCTGGTTTAGTATGTCTATGTGAGGCTGGAGGTGTGGTGTAAGTGTTAACCTTCTCCTCATGACTGCCTGTTCCATTCTTGGGTGGAGAGATCTTAGCCTCCAATTTAGCTATATAATTGCATCTCTTGCATATGTTAATGTTTTGTGGTAGGAGGAGAGGGTTGTCTGTGTATATGAGGCAGTTGTAGCATTGCCTCAGGATACCCTGGTTCACCAGCTGGACTGAAGAGTATACCTGAAATTGCACTTTGGCTATGCCTGAATAGTAGGGTGAGCTGCTTAGTCACTTGGTTGGTGAGGTGTGAATAATGAGCCTTGCCCTGCTGGGCAATCAAGTGTTGGGGTATATTAGTGCTTGCTATTAGGTCTGAGCAAGTGCTGGACTGTAGGATGCTTTTTAAGTGCTTAGGTTGAGAGTTAGACTACTTTCAAGGGAAAAACTGAAGATGACACTTGGTGGAGCCTGGAATAATTTAGCCCTAGCCAACCAGCACTGCCTGGACGTGCAAAACTGTGCAAATGCAGTTTTTACAGCAGGGAAATGAAAGAGATAGAAATTAGCCAAAAATGGCCTATAAACTACTAATTTCTGGGCTAAATCCACTCCTCCAGTGACAGATGGCTGCTCAAAGCTCCCTCTCTCACAGGTGAATAGAGAAACCTCCCTTAGCCAAGCAAGGTATGGACAACTCAGAAACTTGTAACACAGCCCTGAATTCAGCACTAGCCTGAAAATTGAACTATACTAGCTTAGAAAGGTGGGAAACAAGGACAATTTTTTTTTGAAAAGATAAGTCAAAAACAGTAAACAATACACTTCAAACAGCTTTAAACGACTACAAACAGTAAAACAGATGCTTAAAACAGCTTTAGATGACTACAAGCAATCAGAAAAGGCTTTTAAACAAATTAACGAATTAACCAGTAAATAAAATCTCAAAACTGAGCCCTGTTCCTGTAGTCTTCAGTCGGACAAGTTCTAACTGCACACTCCTACCACTGGGGTGCAGGGAAACCTTCTCCCAAAAAGAAGGCCTGGATTAGTGCTCAAGTTATACAAACAAAGCTAGATTCAGCAGGCCTGAATCTAGTTTATGCAACATCAAACAAGGCACACCAATTTCAGTAAGAAACAGTTCAAATATGAAAGCACTATAAGCCTCTAACCAGAAATTCCCAGCTCAGAAGGGCAGAGTCCAGCCTCTCCTCCCACAAGAGTGCAGACCACAAATCTTCTTAATTTAAAATGACTGGCTTGAAGCCCAAGAACTTAAACCAGAACTAATACACTTTTAGAATAATAGACACTGAGCCTTCAATCAGCAGTTCCCAACTTAGAAGGATGTAAGCTACCTGTCCTGCCACAACAGTGCAGACCACAAACCTTCTTAATGTAAAATAACTGGTCTGAAGCCCAAGTGTTTAATCCAAAAGGCTTTGAATGATAGCTACACCAAGCAGTAATAAATACAATTTAGTACATTTAAGATGACACAAAAGCAAAATAAAGTAATAAAGTAGGAAGAAACACAAATACAGTAAAAGGAGATGAATAAAGTGCAATTTTTTTGAGTGAGCAAATGAAATGGGCCCAGGAGGAGTATCCAAATGCAAATTTACAAGAGTGGCAGGCAGTTTCAAAGCCACCAAGATTAAAACCAAAACAAAAGCAAGGAGGGTGGGTGGGGAACTAACTGAAAAAACTGAGCCACAACTTCCAGCTAGATAGTATTCAATGCAAAACAAATAAATCAATTTAAATGCTGTATTATTTGAAAAAAGTGCAGAAAAGATTTATTTAAATTCACTTATATGTCCAGTTGATTGCAAGTAGGTCTTAGCTGGCCAAAGCTCAGAGTTTAAGCAGAAAATAATCCAGAATGTACCATGTATATAAGGCAGAAACCGAATATCAATGAAGTGAAACTACCCCCACTTATCACTGGCTATGCAGGAATTCTAACAAGCACTAAATTTTAACAAGCATTAACTAAAAAAACAGAGCCACAACTTCCAGCTAGATAGTATTCAATGCAACACAAATAAATCAATTTAAATGCTGTATTATTTGAAAAAAGTACAGATAAAGATTTACTTAAATTCACTTATACGTCCAGTTGATTGCAAGTAGGTCTTAGCAGGTCAAAGCTCAGAGTTTAAGCAAAATAAAATAAATAAATTTTCCACCTTTCTCCAGTGGGAGACAGCACTGACTGCCATGCTCAGATGTATCCTCCACTAATGACACTATCAACTCCCTACATATCATGTCAAAGGCCTGTTGCGCCATATGAGATTCTTCTTTTTCAGTCTTTCCCACAAAAAGTAAACTGTACAAATAGTACATGATTTCATCTGTCTTTCTAGCTGGGTTATGATCCCATGGAGGAACATGGTAAACATTTCAAATGTTGTACAGGGTAATGCACATTCATAAGCATGAACCTGTTCATATAAAATACCTAATCAAGCTTCCACTCCAACATGCCCTGGTCCTCTTAGTGTGTTAGTGAGTCTAGATTCTGACTCAACATATACTTTCACCACTAGGAATATCCTACTATTTCCTCTCATCTTTTTAATACCCATCAAAAGATGTATGCAAGGCTGACACATCTTTTGAATCTATGAGGTCACTGACCGATTGAACTTTTGGTACGACAAGTAGTAAATAAATCTGTATTCTCATTCTCATTTTTAAAAGGTACTGAACCTAAGAAAGATATACAAAAGTCCTTTCTGGAAATTTCTCCAACCAATTATTCACTCTAGATCTTTAAAACGTATCTTTCTGCCCATCTCTGTGTATACTCCCTACATATCATGTCAAAGGCCTGTTGCGCCATATGAGATTCTTCTTTTTCAGTCTTTCCCACAAAAAGTAAACTGTACAAATAGTACATGATTTCATCTGTCTTTCTAGCTGGGTTATGATCCCATGGAGGAACATGGTAAACATTTCAAATGTTGTACAGGGTAATGCACATTCATAAGCATGAACCTGTTCATATAAAATACCTAATCAAGCTTCCACTCCAACATGCCCTGGTCCTCTTAGTGTGTTAGTGAGTCTAGATTCTGACTCAACATATACTTTCACCACTAGGAATATCCTACTATTTCCTCTCATCTTTTTAACACCCATCAAAAGATGTATGCAAGGCTGACACATCTTTTGAATCTATGAGGTCACTGACTGATTGAACTTTTGGTACGACAAGTAGTAAATAAATCTGTATTCTCATTCTCATTTTTAAAAGGTACTGAACCTAAGAAAGATATACAAAAGTCCTTTCTGGAAATTTCTCCAACCAATTATTCACTCTAGATCTTTAAAACGTATCTTTCTGCCCATCTCTGTGTATAACCTTGCAGATTCTAAATTTTTAGATAAGGCTATCCCAACTTTTCCAAAACTCTAATGGAGATTATAATCTATACAACCTTCACATAAAATTGCTGCCAACTGATCAGGGTACCAATCTAGCTATATTGGTAATGCAGTGCACCTGCCATCCCCATGTAACTGATCACCCAGACTAAAACATGGATTTATGTTGTGACCCTACTTATGACATGTCACATATTCATGTTGGAATATGCAATTCACATACATGCAAGGTTACATTGAAAGCACATTTTCTGCCCTATGATATATTAAATTGTACTTCATGCCAGATTCACCTAGCTGCCCAATTTCTTTCATCAGAATGTCACAATTAGCTGTGCTCACCAACACTACATGTATTATTTATTTAGTTAGTTATCAACATTTGATTACCAGAAAGGTCCGACTGATAGGTGCCCATTTTAAGACAAAATTTTACAATCCTCAAAAATAATACAAAACATCTGCAGTTTAAATAATTATACCAAATTAGACACAATATGAACACATTTGTTAAGAATACATACAGCTTATATTATAATGATTTAGTATTTAGAGACATTTTAGCCAGTTTAAAGAGAAATTAAAATTAAGTTAGTATAAAACAAACATAATGGAAATATGAAGTGAGAGAGAAAAACAGGGTTAATGTGAATTAAGAAAGAGAGTCAAGGGAGAGAAATTGATTGAAGTAAGCAAGTGTGTGAAGAAGGGAGAGTATTGCGGTGTACAATATGAATAAGTACTTCTTAATATTTGGGGATATAGTTTACACTGGGGATGAACAAAGAGAGACACACATTTTGGCTAGGGTGTCTTTCAGAATAGTTTTAAAGAACTAGAAGGCGAGTATTGGCCTGATGGATGCAGTTAAGGAATTCCAGGCATTAGCAACATAGTATAAGTACAAACCATGCCTAGCAAATTTCATAGGTTTGTGAACAGACAGACAATGTAAATCTTTGCTCATCCATGACCATTGATATCTGAATATTATTGCCATATTCTGCTATAACTCATATAGAATCTCAGTCATTTTTTACCCACCACATCCGGTCTCATCATCGCTATATGCTGAAATATGTCCATACTGATGTTGTTCTTATGGTACAACTTTCTTTCACAACAGTGACATACATAAGCCACACTGTCATTCAGTTCTCCCATGTTATCCAGATCAATGCATTGTTTTCTTCTTCTCCACCCATTTTAACTTTTTCTTATTCTTATCATTTTCTTTCCTTCTGGTTCTATATTTAGTAGCATGAATATGTATGTGTGCTCTCATCTACTGACCTGTTATTTTGCTTTCTCTGATGGATGATGCCCAAGTGGTTTCATAAGGCTGACTGGCTTGAAATGTTGTTGATGGGTGACTACTCCTTTTATGTTGAACCATTCAACCTGCTGGATCTCATTGCTGATGCTTTCTCTTGCTAGGTTTCTGGGTGCAGCTGCACCCACTACCCCAATTGCTCCATTATTTCTCCTGACCCTCTTGTTTCTTTGAAGTAATAAAACACCTAGTTTTAGAATAAGTGGGGTCCAAGCCATAGGATATAATGGAGTCTCCTACTATGCCTAGCTCTGTATGGCCATAGATAGCCAGGAGGCTGGAGATCACCAGGCTTCCAGAAGCTCTGAAGTGGTCGAGCTGTTCTGAGATGCATTTTATGTCTTATTTTTTGAAAGACAGTTTCTTGTTAACTACCTTTTACTGCTAGCCAGAATATTTATATATTTGTCCCCCCAAAATGTGTCTGACCACAGATAAAATTGGTGATTGATATTTTCTCACACACATACACAGATACACATACACACTGTCACTGCCCCTATCACAAAATACACATTCTCACACATATTTGCTTTCACACATCCTGTCAGGACTGTAAAATATAGCTACCTATTGTGTAATACCCTGATGCTTAACTCTATTTTTTTATTGCAACGAACATAACATTTTCTATTCAGTCCAATATTAGCAGCAACATTCTGATAATAGTTTAACTCATATTTTCCAGAGGTCTGAAAAAATGTGTAAAATGTCTATTAGTCAGCAACAATTTCACTTAAGAATATCTGACTGGTTCCATTACTAGAAAAATTTCCAAATGTCATTTGATATAGTTATGATATATATATATATATATATATATATATATATATATATATATATATATATATATATATATATATATTATATGTATATATATATATATATATATATATTTGAATATCTTTAGTGTTTTGTCCGTTGCTGTTTCAGCATGCAAGATTTTAAACATGGCAGTTTCTTCCACTGGGACTCTTTTAGACTCTTTACCTTGAATGCCACCTGCAAAAGTCCAAAATTCGTGATAATCATGCAACATCCTATAAACAAATGTACCTATGTATAAACAGTTAGACAAAAGGATTGATCATAAGGAAGTGTCTCCTAATATATTATCTACTTCTTGTGCGACTGGTCCCATTCTAGAATTCATGCAGCAGATTAGGCCTGTATGTATCACAAGCTGCACATTTAATGGATATGAAGAAACCTGTTTTATTACTGGGGCCCAATAATTATTGTGGAGGAATTTTCTTTTTGTGATAATATTAAACTGGCTTGATTAAACCAAGCCTTGCTTTACATGAACAGTGAAATCCATTTTGGCTGGAATAGTGTAAGTTTCCCCCAATACTTTCAGCAAGTTTTCCACCTTGCTTGAAGTTCCTTTCACTAATGCATTTTTATCCAAATTCTTCTTTTCAGCCCTGCCTTACATTTTGCCATATATTTTGCTTTTTTTTTGCTTTATGTTCTCACAAAGAAGATTGTTGCTGTACCTATGATAACAATGAGTTTTGCCTTTGCTAAATTATATCTGACCTGAGGTTATTTCCATTGATCAGATTATTGAAGAGCTTATTTTTTTTATTTATTTTTTCTGTTATGGTTTAAAGGAAGTGAATACAAAGGTTCCATGTACTGCTTCCTGAAAATCTTTCAATATCTTTATGGCCAAATCTTACCAGGCTTTCCACGATACCATTTTCCATTAACCTTTAATAACGGCTGCCCCCATATTTATCTATACTACACCGATCAGAAATTGTAATTTTCCCTAGTCTTCTAAGATGTTTATGTATGATATCAATCTTATACTACCCTTTAATCTTTGAATGAAATAATCCCCTGGATTCACTATCCTTCCGTGCAGGAGTAGCTTAGTCCTGCATGGAAGTGTCCGTTTAAGAGCAGGATGGCAGCGCACCATGCATAGTAATGAAGGCATGCTGCCTGAGCTCCTAAATGGACACAGAGCATGTACAAGTCCAAGGGGCATGTCTGAGAGCAGAGCTCTCAGATTATAGTTGCCACTGCAATGAACAGCAGTGTATGAATAAGAATGAGTGAGGCCACTCATAGGGTCATAGGTTCATAGGTTGGTACTAGGCTATTGGCCCTAGGGCCTATACAAGCCTAGCCATAACAATTCCCTGGCTTTTTCTTCCCACAGTATGTACTTCCCTGGTGTTTATAGGTGTTCTCATACCCCCAGCAACATCCCCCAAATTTACAAGAGCAATAGTTAAAACAGTAAAGATAAAGAAGTTTTGTTTTTAATTCTATAAAATAGATTAAATTTAACCATAATTGCGTGGGTTTGCCCATCACTTAGCTACTGATAATGCAGCTTAAATGGCACAAGAGGATAAAAAGCAAGATATATGCAAATGAAGCAGTACAGCAATAGTGTAATGGGCAGAGCATTTGCCTTATGAGCAGTCATTCCTGGTTCAAGTCCCACTCCAGTACAATCCATTTTCCATGTCAAATCACTTTATGATTAATTTATTTAATTGCATAACCTATGACATAACATATATTTGTGAACTGGAGTACTGCATTAAATGCAGATGTGAGGTGTCATTGTCATAATGTTGCAAAGTCCACAGATAATCACAAGTGCCCCATACAGTGTATGTACACAGGAATCAGGAATACAAATGGAAGGTAAAATGTGTAATGAATGATCCATACAGTTTCCAAATCCACCATTTTCCAAAGAAACATTAGACATTACTGTCTAAATTAGTGCGGTGGTAAGTGGGGGTAAGCAAGGCACACACAGCCCACACAAGTTTCACTCTGGAGACCAAATCAGAGTATGAGACCCTGGAACGTAGACAATATCCAAAATATCCACAATAAAAATCCAAAATTTCTGGAGTATGAAGGACGTAGTTTAATAACGCTTGAGACCAACAAAAATGCGTTTTCGAATATCTTCCTCAGATACAGGCACAAAATCAATTACATTTCTCAATTAAAAACACCCTTCTTTTATACTTTGAGTAAATTGAATCATTAAAATCAATTACTAATTAATAGCGACATAATTACAACATAATTGATTGCAACTAAACTTGTGAGAAATGACCTGAATGAATGTGGTATTTCTGTAGGTTCTAAAATGAATCTATATAATATTGAAAGGTATATTGATTTATTTAGTTTAAAAAACAATTTATTGATCTTAGAAACAGTTAAACAAATATAAAAATTAAATTGATTAATAATTTTATATATATATAAATATATGCAATTAAAAACTTTTGTTGTATTCTGTAATCTTCATTATATGTAAAATACTACCATCTAGTGGACAAAATAATGAATTACAGCTTGGCAGCTCTTAATTTAAGAACTGGGGTAATAGAAAGCATTTCATTTAGACCAGGCTCCTTAGTAGCTTCCAAAATTATTTGCCAGAATAACTCTCTATATTCGAGTTTTGTTTCCCACATGCCACCCCTGATTTCTTTTGGAACAATTTCTAACACGAAAAATAGGAATACTGATTCCTTACAAGTCTGAGAATGTCTGAACAGTGCATTATTCATTTTATTTTTCTTGATATCATAATAATGTTCATATATTCTCGATTTGAGTTTTCTTTCTGTTTTTCCCACGTAAAAAGAAGAACAGGAGTGGCATGTGGCTAGGTAAACTACCCCAGTGGTATTACAATTGGCAAATTTGGAGGATGATATGGTTCTATTTCTACTAGGTATAAATATATTAACCCCACTATTAATGAACTGACATTGTGAACATGATCCACATTTGTATGTTCCAATTCTGTGTGATTCACTATCACACTCCATGCTGCCCCCAAACTCAAAAATATTTTTTAAGTTCATGTCTCTTCTGTATATGAATTTCAAAGGCTGGTTTCTTATATGTTCTAAATCAGTAAAATTTCTAAATTTATCCCACTCTTTAGTAATAATATTTTTTAATAGTGCTGAATCTCCTGTATAGTCCATAATGTACGCTCTTGAAAAGTTACTAGAATTATTAAAATTATTGAAATGTGTATTAACATGGGGATCTTCTTGCCCTAAAATAGGGGCAAATCTGTCTTTTCTACCTTCCATTACCATATTATACATTTCCTCTATTAAATAATTCGGGTATCCCCTGTCTTTAAACATGTTCATAACAAATTGACAATCAAGTACAAAGTCTCTTTCATCAGAGGTCATCCTGCTTGTCCTAATAAGTTGTCCCTTGAGGATGTTTCTCTTCTGACTAAAGGGATGACCACTAGAAAAATGCAGGTATGAATTTGAGAAAGTAGGTTTTCTATATACTTTAGAGACAAAATGGTCATTACTTTTAGTTAATAAAACATCTAAATAAATACATTCATCTAGGTTGATGGTATATGTGAAATCTAAAAAATTAGTAGTACTTTTTATATATTGTAGGAATTCCAAAAATTTGTCCATAGTATCAGTCCAAAAAATAACAATGTCATCCAAAAAGCGCTTATAAAATACCCAACAGTTTGCAAATTCACATTCATTAATAAATAAAATTTCCCACCATGATAAAATAATATTAGCATACGTGGGGGAACACTTGGCCCCCATGGCCACACCTTTTTCTTGCCTAAAAAATTCTCCTTGATAATACATAAAATTATTTTTGAGGATTATTTCCATTAATAATAGGCAGGTTTTAAAAACATCCAGTGATATACATTTGTGGTGTATCATACTTTCCTCTAACCATAATAATCCAATATCGTGAGGAATAGATCCAAACAAATCAACAATGTCCAGAGTAATAAAAATTATTTCGTTGGAAAACAATTGTTTTTTAACCTGTCTTAAAAAATCCCAAGAATCTTTTAAGGTGTTTATACCACAATTAGATAAATCTTTTAATTTAATGTCTATGTATTTCGCTAAAGGGGTGGTAATAGAGCCTTCTGAGGCTACTATTAACCTTAAGGGTGGATCGTCCTGATCCTTGCGGACCTTAGGGATGCCAAATACTGATGGAACTCTAGGGTTCTGGGTGGTAAGAAAATTGAAAGTGTCCAGATCAATAGAGCCATCAAGTAATAAATCATTCAGCATCACATTAATCTTGGCTTTTGAAATATTAACTTCATTTAATGAAGCTTTGGTATAACTATAGGTGTTATGCAGGCTCTCCTTCATTCTGGATTCATATGTAATGGCATCCATTAAAACTACACCACCCCCTTTGTCTGGTTGCATAATTCTAAGATTTTTGTTTCTTTTCAAACCATCCAATAAACTAAGTTGTTCCTTGTTTAAATTAGAAAAAACATGGTGGGAACTCACAGATTTCCTGATTTCATTTTCCAAAACTTTCTCAAGATTTCTCAACTGGGGGTGAAGTGGAGGGTTAAAAACACTCTTCTTTTTTAGTTCAGTTTGAATGATATTATTGTTATAACCCTTGCCATCAAATATTAATCCCAAATTTTGTTTTCTTAAAAACAATTTTAGGTCCACTATGGCCCTGGGTAGACTGACCTTTCTGATTGGAATAAACTTAAAACCTTTTATAAACAATTCGAAGAATTCCTTAGTAACATCCACTGAACTGTAATTGAAAATTTTATATTGGTTAAATTCAAAAATATGACCATTTTGTTTAATAAAATTATCTCTACCGTTTAGTTCCTGTAATTCCCTCTGTGGGGGTAAACAGGGTGATAATGTACCACTGTCCTGTTGCGTAACCGATCTGACCTCCTCAGAGGGGGAATATACTCTAAAGGGATGTCACTAGTTCTATCAACTTCATTTTGATTATCAAATTCACCATCATTTTCTACTTCTGTGTTGTAATTGTCTGGGGTAACACCCTCATTTTCCTTTCTATACGTGTTATAAGTTTTTGGCTTTGGGTATGCTGTCCCTGAATTGTAGGCTTTAATATCCCTCTCAAGCTTGAGGGCTTTTCTTTTCATGTTGTTAATACATTCTTTTTCTATATTAGAAAAAATACTATTGTATACAATTTTCTCATTTCTAACAGAAAACAATAAATCACTAGTAATATTAGTGTTGACTTTGTTAATTTTAGTAACAAGATGTGTTCTAATCCTGTCATTCTCAGCTATAATAGCTCGGACTATGTCCAAGCCACATCTATCAAAAATAGTAATGAGTTCTTTGTGAAAAATAGAACCCTCCTCCACCCTGTTAGGGTATTTACTAATGCGTAAACCTTTGGGGACTATTCCCTTGTCAATACATTCTTTTAAATAAGTATTATCACAGGCTAACCTTTCAAATTTGTCCAAATAAAAATATAGTAAGTCCAAGTTTTCTTTGTAACTTTGATTTTGATTTCCTGTTTGATTCTCTTCGGAAATCATGCCTGGTGAATGCATGACAGATTCTTTCTCTAAAAATGTTTTTAGATCAACTGCAGTAGTAGTTAGAGGAAAGTCACCTTGTATATGGGGTGAGCGCCGCTCGCGCTGTCCTCTCGGATCCTTGGGAAACAGGGTTTGACCATCTGCTGGAACATCGTTGTTAATAGATCCTGTACGTAAGAGCAAGGGAAATTCATCAAAGTCGTCGATACTGGGTGGCAAAACCGGTCGTCCTACAGTCTCGGCGTTGCAACGTTCCATCGAAACAGGAAGTGTTCTACCCATTTGTACCCTAGTGGGAGGAACTTCCTTCGAAATGTTTGATTGACAGTTTAAAGTATATGGAGGTTGCATAGATGGTTTAGCGAACGCTACAATAGAGGTACAAACTGGTGTTAATAATTCTATCAGTTGGGAAAGTTGGCCAATAACTTTCCTCAGTTCTCCTTTTTCATTGAGAACCGAATCATTGTGGGTCTCTGCTCCTGGTGCTTCCGCCATCTCCGACACTTTACTATAACCAATTGAGAGATGAAAGAGTGAACAAACAGTACACCAAACCACACAAGTTTCACTCTGGAGACAAAATCAGAGTATGAGACCCTGGAACGTAGACAATATCCAAAATATCCACAATAAAAGTCCAAAATTTCTGGAGTATGAAGGACGTAGTATAATAACGCTTGAGACCAACAAAAATGCGTTTTCGAATATCTTCCTCAGATACAGGCACAAAATCAATTACATTTCTCAATTAAAAACACCCTTCTTTTATACTTTGAGTAAATTGAATCATTAAAATCAATTACTAATTAATAGCGACATAATTACAACATAATTGATTGCAACTAAACTTGTGAGAAATGACCTGAATGAATGTGGTATTTCTGTAGGTTCTAAAATGAATCTATATAATATTGAAAGGTATATTGATTTATTTAGTTTAAAAAACATTTTATTGATCTTAGAAACAGTTAAACAAATATAAAAATTAAATTGATTAATAATTTTATATATATATAAATATATGCAATTAAAAACTTTTGTTGTATTCTGTAATCTTCATTATATGTAAAATATGTAAAATACTACCATCTAGTGGACAAAATAATGAATTACAGCTTGGCAGCTCTTAATTTAAGAACTGGGGTAATAGAAAGCATTTCATTTAGACCAGGCTCCTTAGTAGCTTCCAAGCTTCCACAGCTTCCACTGTTCAGACATTCTCAGACTTGTAAGGAATCAGTATTCCTATTTTTCGTGTTAGAAATTGTTCCAAAAGAAATCAGGGGTGGCATGTGGGAAACAAAACTCGAATATAGAGAGTTATTCTGGCAAATAATTTTGGAAGCTACTAAGGAGCCTGTTCTAAATGAAATGCTTTCTATTACCCCAGTTCTTAAATTAAGAGCTGCCAAGCTGTAATTCATTATTTTGTCCACTAGATGGTAGTATTTTACATATTTTACATATAATGAAGATTACAGAATACAACAAAAGTTTTTAATTGCATATATTTATATATATATAAAATTATTAATCAATTTAATTTTTATATTTGTTTAACTGTTTCTAAGATCAATAAAATGTTTTTTAAACTAAATAAATCAATATACCTTTCAATATTATATAGATTCATTTTAGAACCTACAGAAATACCACATTCATTCAGGTCATTTCTCACAAGTTTAGTTGCAATCAATTATGTTGTAATTATGTCGCTATTAATTAGTAATTGATTTTAATGATTCAATTTACTCAAAGTATAAAAGAAGGGTAGCAACAACAACCCATCCCTGTGGAAAGTGTTCTGTGTGCAAACATATAGTAAATGAAGTAGTTAAAATAAATGGAAAGAATTTCACTACAAGAACTAGATACTCGTGCATGAGCAAGGGTGTTATTTATACCATATTTTGTAGTTGTAATAAATATTATATAGGGGAAACAAAAAGAACGTTAGCAGAAAGAATTAAAGAACATATTAGGGATGTAAGGAATAATAAAATAAACAGCCCTATTGCTGAACATTTCAATTCTGTACATTTTGGTAATATAGATCATATAAAAGTTTCCATATTGGAACATGTTCCTCTTTACTATAATAATATAGAGTGGCAGAAAAATATATTAAGACAAAAAGAATCTATCTTGATCATGAAATATGGGACTTTACAACCATATGGTATGAATAAGGAATGCAATTGGCAAAGTCTTATTTAAGAAATGTAGCTTTAAAGATGTATTATTAATGAGACTTAATTACTTGATTGTATAATTAATTAATTGTTTTATTTCATTTTGTATATATTGGGAAGTTTTATATGTCTGACTGTTTTACTCTGTAAAGGCTGTTGGCCGAGGCGCTAGAGACAAGATTTGTTCAGAATAAATTTTATCTTTTTGGAAAGTAGAGCTGGGACTCACTGTTGGTCTTTGTTGTTGCTGCTCATAATTACCACTTCTTGCTTGTTGTTTTATAATGACAAGTGAGTCCATGTGCTCCTTTCCACGTATCTTCAGAGAAACTGGTATGGAGATGTTTAATCGGAATGGTGAAAATACTGGTCGCACAAATGTTATACCTACTAATGATGCTGACACATCAACTACAAAAATTGCTATGCCAGAAGTTTCAGGTGGATCCAGTCTGGGTATTATAAAAAAATGGGAGAATTCCCGCAAAAGAACTACAACTAATCCGTTTGCTATGGTGGGGAAAAAGAACTTTATTTCCGATAATCCGGATGCACAAGATCTGTGTTCTAAACTGGAGAGACTTATCTTTAAAGAAACATCAACATTCTATAATATCGGCAGCCTAGAAAGGTATGTTGAACTTGACATTACACCCCGAGGTTTAAGGTCCATTAAGAATCCATCTACACCATTTGATCTTACCAATGAGATGGAGCTTAAATTTCATGAAAGATGGATAGCGGCTGCACATCGGTGCAGCTTAGAATGGGTGTCAATTTTGATTGAAAGGGACAATATGAAAAAAGACAAACTTGTTGTGGAAACTAAACAAGTTTGTGAACAGTTAGTGAATATTACATCCAACTCTACTTTAGAGAATTTCCTTTTAAATATCAACATGAAGCTAATAAATTATGAGAAAGAATTAGTGGATAGAAAAAAATCTAAACTGACAAGAGACATACGGGATTACGAACACAAGAGGGCGTTCGTATTCCCGAGTCATCAGAGAAGCCGAAAAAAGAGTGTCTCCTTTCAGAAGGGAAATCCGGTTTTAGAACAGCATTCAAACAAGAACTTCCTGTCAGGTGAAAGCGGGGCCTCGTCATGGGAAGAAGACGAAAGGGATAATTTTCCGGAATTACCAGGGGCAGCCAATTCGGAAGCTTTTCGAAAAACCTATCCTGAATCAAATGGACATCATGTCAATACGAGGAAAAGGGGTTGGACCAACTCAGAACGCCACAGAGACTCGGGCGATGGACATTATAAGAAAGGTAGATGGACATAACCTGTATAGTAACTATGTGGTTAATTTATCAAATTACAAACTTGATGACATTGAGATAGCTATTTTAGAAAAAGGCCTCAAGTTTGTACCTACCTGTATACCTAAGAAATATGAGCTTAAAATTGAACTGTTTCAGTTATGCCGTAAAATGTACTTAAGGGAATACTTTTTTAGGTTAGATAATACTTCTGTTAATAATGTTAACTATGAGATAACTTCAATATTTGATAGTGATTTAGAGAGTAACGACAGCTTTTACTCATGTTTATCGGATGAGGAAGGTGGAAATAATGCATATGACTTATTAGATACTCATATGTTGAAAAGTACTAGTTGTTTTCTTCCACCACGTAAAAATGCTAATATATTGAAGTTTGAATCAATGTTAAATATATTACTAGATAAAGAACTAGAAGGATTTATAAGTAAAAAGCATGTTTATAATTTGACAAAAATGGAATGGGAAAAGCTACAGTTACTAAGCAAGAATAGTAATATAATTTTTAAACCCTCAGATAAAGGGGGAAACTGGTCATACTAAATTCATGTGATTATTATAGCATGTGTATGCAACACCTTGACAACAAAACTGTGTATTGTGAAACCAATATAACCTTTTTGAAAAAGGCAGAAGCAGAGCTTAATGCTCTACTACAAAAAGGTATTAGGTTACACTATCTAACTCAAACAGATGTAGATCGAAAAATAATTATTAAGAACAATAAAGTTGCCAAGTTTTTTTGCTTACCTAAGATTCACAAGAACTTAGACCGACCACCTGGCCGGCCTATTGTTTCAGCTTTTGGTTATTTCACTTATAACCTTTGCACTTTACTGCATGAAATTTTAATGAAACAAGTTCTGACGTTACTCTCATATATACAAGACTCTTATGATTTCCTTCAAAAGATTAAGGACATATACTGGTCTGAGGGAATGTACTTTATCACTGTGGATGTAGTGAGTTTATATACTAATATATCCCATGCATTGGGCCTGGAAGCCATTAAATTCTTTTTTGGGGATAGTCCTAAAACTCATTACATTTTAGAATTAGTTGAATTTTGTTTAACTAATAATATCTTTGAATTCAATGGCATTCTCTATAAACAGCTGACAGGTACAGCTATGGGGGCCGCATTTGCGCCAGCTTATGCGAACCTATTTATGGGAATGTTTGAGAATGAATTTCTGTATAGAGTACCATTCTTTAAAAATAATGTTCTGAAATATTTTAGATTTATCGATGACCTTATCTTTATTTGTAAAGATAATTTTGATGCATCTACAGACTTTGTTGATATAATAAATAATAATAAATTTGGGATTAAATTTAGTGATGTACAACGAGGTTGCCAAGTTAACTTTTTGGACATCTCTCTAAAGGGCAATAAAGGTTCTCCAATACATACGGGTATACACAGAAAGTTTGATGAAGTCAGCTGGAAGATGTGGGGTAACAGTTGTCACCCCTGCCATACTTTAACATCTATTCCGTATGGGGAATTTCTTAGAATAAAGCGACTAAACTCTGATATGGAAGTAGCTTATAATGAGGCATTAAAAATAGCTGAAATATTTAATGCTAGAGGCTATAATCCAGCAAGTGTAGAAAATAGTCTATATAGAGTATTTGGAAATAAAAAAAGTAGCAATATACTTGATAACAACTATAAGTATAATAGTCGTAATAATGTGAAACCTAGTCAGGATAGAATGTTTTTTGTTACTAAATACACTAACTTTTCTTCTATTTTTAATAAATTAATTATGGACTATTGGAATTTCATGAAGAAAGATATTTTATCTCTGAAAGATACCAAATTAATTACATCGTATAAAAAAGGTAAAAGTATTCAGGACTTTCTAGTACACAGCATTTATAAAAAACCTTGCACTAACAGTTTAGATAATATGAAGGTTGTAGGAACCCATCCCTGTGGAAAGTGTTCTGTGTGCAAACATATAGTAAATGAAGTAGTTAAAATAAATGGAAAGAATTTCACTACAAGAACTAGATACTCGTGCATGAGCAAGGGTGTTATTTATACCATATTTTGTAGTTGTAATAAATATTATATAGGGGAAACAAAAAGAACGTTAGCAGAAAGAATTAAAGAACATATTAGGGATGTAAGGAATAATAAAATAAACAGCCCTATTGCTGAACATTTCAATTCTGTACATTTTGGTAATATAGATCATATAAAAGTTTCCATATTGGAACATGTTCCTCTTTACTATAATAATATAGAGTGGCAGAAAAATATATTAAGGCAAAAATAATCTATCTTGATCATGAAATATGGGACTTTACAACCATATGGTATGAATAAGGAATGCAATTGGCAAAGTCTTATTTAAGAAATGTAGCTTTAAAGATGTATTATTAATGAGACTTAATTACTTGATTGTATAATTAATTAATTGTTTTATTTCATTTTGTATATATTGGGAAGTTTTATATGTCTGACTGTTTTACTCTGTAAAGGCTGTTGGCCGAGGCGCTAGAGACAAGATTTGTTCAGAATAAATTTTATCTTTTTGGAAAGTAGAGCTGGGACTCACTGTTGGTCTTTGTTGTTGCTGCTCATAATTACCACTTCTTGCTTGTTGTTTTATAAAAGAAGGGTGTTTTTAATTGAGAAATGTAATTGATTTTGTGCCTGTATCTGAGGAAGATATTCAAAAACGCATTTTTGTTGGTCTCAAGCGTTATTAAACTACATCCTTCATACTCCAGAAATTTTGGATTTTTATTGTGGATATTTTGGATATTGTCTACGTTCCAGGGTCTCATACTCTGATTTGGTCTCCAGAGTGAAACTTGTGTGGTTTGGTGTACTGTTTGTTCACTCTTTCATCTCTCAATTGGTTATAGTAAAGTGTCGGAGATGGCGGAAGCACCAGGAGCAGAGACCCACAATGATTCGGTTCTCAATGAAAAAGGAGAACTGAGGAAAGTTATTGGCCAACTTTCCCAACTGATAGAATTATTAACACCAGTTTGTACCTCTATTGTAGCGTTCGCTAAACTGTCTATGCAACCTCCATATACTTTAAACTGTCAATCAAACATTTCGAAGGAAGTTCCTCCCACTAGGGTACAAATGGGTAGAACACTTCCTGTTTCGATAGAACGTTGCAACGCCGAGACTGTAGGACGTCCGGTTTTGCCACCCAGTATCGACGACTTTGATGAATTTCCCTTGCTCTTACGTACAGGATCTATTAACAACGATGTTCCAGCAGATGGTCAAACCCTGTTTCCCAAGGATCCGAGAGGACAGCGCGAGCGGCGCTCACCCCATATACAAGGTGACTTTCCTCTAACTACTGCTGCAGTTGATCTAAAAACATTTTTAGAGAAAGAATTTGTCATGCATTCACCAGGCATGATTTCCGAAGAGAATCAAACAGGAAATCAAAATCAAAGTTACAAAGAAAACTTGGACTTACTATATTTTTATTTGGACAAATTTGAAAGGTTAGCCTGTGATAATACTTATTTAAAAGAATGTATTGACAAGGGAATAGTCCCCAAAGGTTTACACATTAGTAAATACCCTAACAGGGTGGAGGAGGGTTCTATTTTTCACAAAGAACTCATTACTATTTTTGATAGATGTGGCTTGGACATAGTCCGAGCTATTATAGCTGAGAATGACAGGATTAGAACACATCTTGTTACTAAAATTAACAAAGTCAACACTAATATTACTAGTGATTTATTGTTTTCTGTTAGAAATGAGAAAATTGTATACAATAGTATTTTTTCTAATATAGAAAAAGAATGTATTAACAACATGAAAAGAAAAGCCCTCAAGCTTGAGAGGGATATTAAAGCCTACAATTCAGGGACAGCATACCCAAAGCCAAAAACTTATAACACGTATAGAAAGGAAAATGAGGGTGTTACCCCAGACAATTACAACACAGAAGTAGAAAATGATGGTGAATTTGCTAATCAAAATGAAGTTGATAGAACTAGTGACATCCCTTTAGAGTATATTCCCCCTCTGAGGAGGTCAGATCGGTTACGCAACAGGACAGTGGTACATTATCACCCTGTTTACCCCACAGAGGGAATTACAGGAACTAAACGGTAGAGATAATTTTATTAAACAAAATGGTCATATTTTTGAATTTAACCAATATAAAATTTTCAATTACAGTTCAGTGGATGTTACTAAGGAATTCTTCGAATTGTTTATAAAAGGTTTTAAGTTTATTCCAATCAGAAAGGTCAGTCTACCCAGGGCCATAGTAGACCTAAAATTGTTTTTAAGAAAACAAAATTTGGGATTAATATTTGATGGCAAGGGTTATAACAATAATATCATTCAAACTGAACTAAAAAAGAAGCGTGTTTTTAACCCTCCACTTCACCCCCAGTTGAGAAATCTTGAGAAAGTTTTGGAAAATGAAATCAGGAAATCTGTGAGTTCCCACCATGTTTTTTCTAATTTAAACAAGGAACAACTTAGTTTATTGGATGGTTTGAAAAGAAACAAAAATCTTAGAATTATGCAACCAGACAAAGGGGGCGGTGTAGTTTTAATGGATGCCATTACATATGAATCCAGAATGAAGGAGAGCCTGCATAACACCTATAGTTATACCAAAGCTTCATTAAATGAAGTTAATATTTCAAAAGCCAAGATTAATGTGATGCTCAATGATTTATTACTTGATGGCTCTATTGATCTGGACACTTTCAATTTTCTTACCACCCAGAACCCTAGAGTTCCATCAGTATTTGGCATCCCTAAGGTCCACAAGGATCAGGACGATCCACCCTTAAGGTTAATAGTAGCCTCAGAAGGCTCTATTACCACCCCTTTAGCGAAATACATAGACATTAAATTAAAAGATTTATCTAATTGTGGTATAAACACCTTAAAAGATTCTTGGGATTTTTTAAGACAGGTTAAAAAACAATTGTTTTCCAACGAAATAATTTTTATTACTCTGGACATTGTTGATTTGTTTGGATCTATTCCTCACGATATTGGATTATTATGGTTAGAGGAAAGTATGATACACCACAAATGTATATCACCGGATGTTTTTAAAACCTGCCTATTAATAATGGAAATAATCCTCAAAAATAATTTTATGTATTATCAAGGAGAATTTTTTAGGCAAGAAAAAGGTGTGGCCATGGGGGCCAAGTGTTCCCCATTATGCTAATATTATTTTATCATGGTGGGAAATTTTATTTATTAATGAATGTGAATTTGCAAACTGTTGGGTATTTTATAAGCGCTTTTTGGATGACATTGTTATTTTTTGGACTGATACTATGGACAAATTTTTGGAATTCCTACAATATATAAAAAGTACTACTAATTTTTTAGATTTCACATATACCATCAACCTAGATGAATGTATTTATTTAGATGTTTTATTAACTAAAAGTAATGACCATTTTGTCTCTAAAGTATATAGAAAACCTACTTTCTCAAATTCATACCTGCATTTTTCTAGTGGTCATCCCTTTAGTCAGAAGAGAAACATCCTCAAGGGACAACTTATTAGGACAAGCAGGATGATCTCTGATGAAAGAGACTTTGCACTTGATTGTCAATTTGTTATGAACATGTTTAAAGACAGGGGATACCCGAATTATTTAATAGAGGAAATGTATAATGTGGTAATGGAAGGTAGAAAAGACAGATTTGCCCCTATTTTAGGGCAAGAAGATCCCCATGTTAATACACATTTCAATAATTTTAATAATTCTAGTAACTTTTCAAGAGCGTACATTATGGACTATACAGGAGATTCAGCACTATTAAAAAATATTACTAAAGAGTGGGATACATTTAGAAATTTTACTGATTTAGAACATATAAGAAACCAGCCTTTGAAATTCATATACAGAAGAGACATGAACTTAAAAAATATTTTTGAGTTTGGGGGCAGCATGGGGTGTGATAGTGAATCACACAGAATTGGAACATACAAATGTGGATCATGTTCACAATGTCAGTTCATTAATAGTGGGGTTAATATATTTATACCTAGTAGAAATAGAACCATACCATCCTCCAAATTTGCCAATTGTAATACCACTGGGGTAGTTTACCTAGCCACATGCCACTCCTGTTCTTCTTTTTACGTGGGAAAAACAGAAAGAAAACTCAAATCGAGAATATATGAACATTGTTATGATATCAAGAAAAATAAAATGAATAATGCACTGTTCAGACATTCTCAGACTTGTAAGGAATCAGTATTCCTATTTTTCGTGTTAGAAATTGTTCCAAAAGAAATCAAGGGTGGCATGTGGGAAACAAAACTCGAATATAGAGAGTTATTCTGGCAAATAATTTTGGAAGCTACTAAGGAGCCTGGTCTAAATGAAATGCTTTCTATTACCCCAGTTCTTAAATTAAGAGCTGCCAAGCTGTAATTCATTATTTTGTCCACTAGATGGTAGTATTTTACATATTTTACATATAATGAAGATTACAGAATACAACAAAAGTTTTTAATTGCATATATTTATATATATATAAAATTATTAATCAATTTAATTTTTATATTTGTTTAACTGTTTCTAAGATCAATAAAATGTTTTTAAACTAAATAAATCAATATACCTTTCAATATTATATAGATTCATTTTAGAACCTACAAAAATACCACATTCATTCAGGTCATTTCTCACAAGTTTAGTTGCAATCAATTATGTTGTAATTATGTCGCTATTAATTAGTAATTGATTTTAATGATTCAATTTACTCAAAGTATAAAAGAAGGGTGTTTTTAATTGAGAAATGTAATTGATTTTGTGCCTGTATCTGAGGAAGATATTCGAAAACGCATTTTTGTTGGTCTCAAGCGTTATTAAACTACGTCCTTCATACTCCAGAAATTTTGGATTTTTATTGTGGATATTTTGGATATTGTCTACGTTCCACGGTCTCATACTCTGATTTGGTCTCCAGAGTGAAACTTGTGTGGTTTGGTGTACTGTTTGTTCACTCTTTCATCTCTCAATTGGTCAAGGCACACACAGGTTAAGAAATATCAAAGCTAACTCTCTATAAGCATATTTAACTGAAGGTTAGCACTGCTTACCTTTGCGCAAACCCACGCAAACCTGCTTACAATTGCTTAAAAGTGCCTTAATCACTCTGTACGCAACAGTCACTGTTTTGCCCAGAAACAAAATAAACAGCCTTGCAGGTCTTGAACCCAGGACCTTGTACACTATAGTCACAGGAGTTAACCACTAAGCTATCATCAGTATATGGGTATCACCAAACAGATCCTCACTATAGGAAATACAAACTGAAAATGTGAAAGGAATCTATATACAGTTGTATATTTTATAACCTACAACAGGACATAAATATGTGAACTGGAGTACTGCATTAAGTCCAGATGTGTTGTGTTATTGTAATAAAGTGTTGAAATCCCTTAATAAACACAAGGACCCCATACATTGTACGTACACATGAACCATAGATACTAAACACATATATAACATGCAAAGAATAATAAATCAATGCCAAAATGCAAATATAATGCAAATTAAATATTAAACAGTGCTAAGCATTGCACAGCCCAGCTTAGTAGGTGTAAGCAATGTGTAGGCCAGCTAACTCAGTCTGCCCATTCGTATACCCCGTAAACAATGCCAACCTTAGGTAAGCAGGTTTGCCCATAGCTTAGCATTTTCAAAACCATCTAATAATGGTAAAGTGTGGGAAATTGGCCCTATTAAAACCTAACAGGTGGAAATACATCTCAATACTGGTTGTAGCTTCCCCTTGTAGGCACTATGTCTGGAATAGGAGAGAGTGTGTGCTTTCAGGTGCAGCATTGGGGCATCCAGGAATCCAGAGACATGGTAGGACTCCTTGTGAAAGACCATGACCAGAGATGGCTGCAGGGCCAGTACCAGGGTTCCTAATACAAGGCATAAGCCTGGGACCATCTCGCCCATGACCTCACTAGTGCCACTGGTATACCCCAAACTGGTGAGCAGGTCAGGCATCACTATGTTGACCTAAAGTGGGGAAAGGGGGATCTCTTGGATCAGTGGATCAAAGAGGCTAGGAGGCCATGGAATGTCCCAGCTGTGTGTAAGTATCAGTCCACTACCTGTTTAATAAATGCCAGCTCATGTATATTATGAAAAGGTATGGCTAAATATTCCTCTTATGTCTTTCACAGCAGCAGGTGAGCAGGCTGTGAACCAGGAAGCCCATGGCTGTAGACTGCAGCGGTTGTGATGCAAGGCAGGTTAGTAATATTTTTGCATGTACTGTCATAGGAAATAAATCTAAAAGTAGTAGTAAGTCAATTGCCTGTATAAAACCTGTATTGTTTAAGGCTTGTACTGCATACTCCAGAGAATAAGGCAGGAAGAGTCTCATATAGGTTGTATGTAAATAAAAGCATAACAGCCTGGCAATAAAGGTCTAACTGCTGGACTGCATGTGTTCACTCTGGAATCATTTTGTAATGTAGAGTTGCAATCATTTAATAGTACTGCTGTAGTAAGCAATGTTACCCACACTGTGTTACATAAATAAAATGTGTAGGAATGTCTGTATATGACTGTTGTAATCCCAAGAGGTCAAGTAGTACAACTGAGAGAGACTTAGACAGAAAACACTGACAACACAAATAACAAAATCCAGATAGCACACTCCACTGTGACAGCACACTCCACTGTGATGTGAACGGTCATATTTTTTGCACACACAGCCATGGTTCGAATCCTGGGAGTGGTAGTAGGCTGTATGCAGAATCATACCCCACAACTGTACAGATATGTCCATAATGTCCAGTAAATCAGCCCATAGCTGTTGCCTGCCACCCTGTCCCCTTGGCAAATCAATGGGATGATCCCAGACCTTTAGGCAGCAAAAAAGACATACAACTGATAGACAGAAATCTATAAGAACAAACCTGTCACTCTAGCAACTCCCCGGGATGTTATGAGAGTAAGTAGCCAAGTATGTCCCATCTCCACCCCCATGTTGTCAAGCTGTGACCAGAGTCTGTACAGTACCAGAGTGAGATGTACGTGCATAATAGTAATGTGGAAACTAGTAATTTGTGTGGCAACATTCAGGTAGTGCTAACAAACATTGGTCCAACAGATCTGTCAGATATGAACACTGTGCCTATGAATAAAAGATTGATATCCTGTACTGGTACAGTTTACTCTGGCATTGCATGGCATTGTTAGTGTTGCAGTTGCTTAGAATAATAAGGTATTACTCGTCACTGTCACCCACACTGTACTACATAATACAACTATCTAGGAAATCCTGTATAAGAATGTTATAATTACAAGGTCAGAATGTAAACCCACAGGAGAATTATAGACAGAAATCAGAGAAGAGATACACAGCAATACCTATATAGCACACTCAACTGTGATGGACAGTATTTTATTTTTAGCAGACACAGCCATGGTTCAAATACTGGGAGTGGTAGTAAGCTATATGCAGAATCATACCCCACATGTCCAGAATGTCCAGTTATTCTGCCCAT
>NC_056727.1:150494697-150569697 GCF_019279795.1 Protopterus annectens | reverse complement strand
ACAACTGATATGGACAATAGAGTCTGTCCCTGTGGGTAGTGGGCCATACCTGTCAACTGTGGAGAGCAGCACTGACTGACAAGATGTAAGCCAACATAGTGTGTGTTGTGTAATGGAAAGGATGTATACTACTGTGGCCAATAGCTGGTGGTGAAAGTAATGACATAATGATGGATATGTGGGTTCCAGAGCCCACCACTTGCAGGACACAGGTTAACATGTATTGTAGCATGTTGAAATGCCATAGGTGTCTAATAGGCTTACCTGCAATCTGGCCATATGTATACCCTCCTAATGTTAGACTGTGTCCATATGTGGCACCTGTCTGTGTTGTAGCAAGGCAGAACAGTGCAGCTGTGCAGGAAGGAGAGTTAGAGATTGTGGACCTGATGTCTAAATGTACCCCAAATATAGGTATGTATATGTGTACATATATATTATATATATATATATATATATATATATATATATATACATGTATGTCTACAGATATACAGATACCTATATGTAGATATATATACATATATACATATATATATATATATATATATATATTTATATATATATATATATATATAACACATATATACAAAATTAAAAAAAAAAAAATATATATATATATATATATATATATATATATATATATATATATATATATATAGATATGTGTGTATGTCTACATATATACAAACACACACATATATATGTAAATACATGTCCCCTATATTACCACCTCAGTGCTGCATGCTATGTGTGAGGGAACATCACACATAGCAATATACACAAATATATACAGCTGTAAGTGTGTGCAACATGGATGGGTGTGTTACCTGTGAACCCCTTGTTGGGACTACATTGCCCTTGTATGTGAAGTAGGGAATGGGAATATGGAGAAGGATAGCAGGTATATTTGTGTAGGTGGTTCGGGTTGGTAGATATACAGAACAGCCTACAGGGGTGGTATATGACATGTGATGGGTAAACACCCTGGATGGTGTGTGTGGTCTGCGATGTGAAAGCCCCATGAGCCCCCATATGGAAATAAATGGGAACAAGGCCCCCACCCATTGCTAGCCACAACAGCAGTTTCACAGCCCTGAAAGTGCCTGGCCTGGAGGCTGAGCAGGAGGAGCATGTGGACCCTGTCATTGTGTACTGGGTGCCTCAAGGTGCTGTAGCACATCCCACAAGTTTCTGTGAAGCCCCCTTTGGAACAGACCCTAGACCTGACCTCGGGTGACAGAATCATGTCAGTATGTGTCCCCGGGGGTGGGGAACAATATCACCTGAGGTGGTTCCACCTGAAGGTAGTGCTGGACCTGTAGATGAGGAGGCCCCAGGGTGGGTCCCACATGTGATGTGACCTGGTAACATGGCCAGATGAGGTGGGAGAGGTGGTTCTGCTGGGACCTATTCCCTAAACATGCTATTGTGCCACTGTTAGAGTACATATGTGGGTAGTAATGGCCCACCCAATCCTGGAACATGTCCAACAGCATGCATAGATATCCCCAATAACACAGAATGACAGATGTGCAGCAATCACATAGCAAGCACACCACATGCATATATGGAACCATAGATGCCCTGACAATGGCATGCAGGTGAAATAGTCCATAACAGGCCAGCAATGATAGTGTCCACACAGCGAATGTGGCTACAAACACATAGCACAATACATGCCCCAAGGGTAGGTAAGCTGTCATCATACCTATTGAGTTGTGTGAACAGTTTGTTGTCACTGATATGATGGGGGGTGACAAAGATGTGAATTAAGAACTATGGTAACACCTTGCAGTATGAGTTGCTCAGATCTGTTTCCATATTTATATCTTTCAGGCAAGATGTCCTTCGGCAGTTTACCAGGGTATTCAGTGGCGGAAAATTAGGTAATTTTGAACCACCTTATACAGCATTATCCGATTCTGTTCAGCAGAACCACCCATGAGCAGCAGGAGCGGACCGCCCTGTGGAACGATCTAGTCCACAGTGTCAATGATGCCGGCCAGCATAACCTCAGTTATGAGCAGATATGGTATTATTGTACTGACCTGCTTTGCAATGCCTGTCTGCATGCTGCTGAAGTCCAGAGGATCACCTTGCAATGGGGGGGGGGTCAAGCCATCCACCCCCCGACACATGATGAGGAGCTCCTCGCTAGCTTCATGGCACCTGCCTGCAACTCACCCAACAACTGGCAGAGACCATTGTGGAGGTGGGTGCTGCCCACACACCGGCTGTGGAGCATGCTGGTAAGGCCACAGGGCAAATCAGTAGACCACTGTTGCGTATGCATCCGCATCTGTACAGGTAGATCATGCATATGTAAGATATCATATATATATAGTCTGTTGCTGCATAGCATTAATAAACAGATGTACATAAGCAGTGGTATTGTGGACTTGTACTGTTGATGTACTGTAATGCTGCACCCACCCTGTAGCAATGCCACAGCTGTGACCACTGACATCACATCTCTCACACTCTTATGTAGGTCCCTCTGGTATACCACCAAGGCAGCAGCCTGTAGCTGGTGAGTATGGTTTATGTTCATGCTTGCCAATACACTGGGTATGTAATGGTTATGGTATATTCCATGCACACATCTAACACACCTATCCATAATACATGCTGTACTTGTTCATGTATTGTTGCTGTTAAATGCATTGCATCACAGTGGAGACCATGACGGGGTATCTGAAGGGTATGTCAGACACCTGCAAGATAACTAACATCCTGTCATTGTGAAATGTGTCCACAGGGATGAACATAATGGTGGGACACATGGGACATGTGTGAAACATCACCCTTATACTGTGCTACAGCAGTGTATATACCACTATTACAATGGCAGCTGTTACAGATCTACACTATGGCATACCATAATACTGTGGTCCACATTATTAGCTGGGACTAGGCTGTTACACATAGTGCCCAGTGTTTGGGACACTGCAAACTGACACACATGTGTAGGCCATACTTGTCAAGACTCTGCAAAAAGGCTGAAGATGGGGAGGAGGTGTCATCATGACACACCAGCGCACTGCAGCAGGGATCATAAGGATGCTAAGAATGGCTGTATCTGCACACAGTCAGGTTCAGGAACTGTGGCAGACATAACCCTAATTCCACTGCAATAGTGATGGCAGTGTGTGAACTCCAAGGGATGTGCACATGAGTAGACCTTGCAATCATGCAGAGCTGGGGGACATGTGTAGGGCAGACTGACCATATACTGGCAAATGCAGATGGCCCATGCTAGTATACCCCTGCCAGGAATAGTGACTGCTGTAGAACACATAACAATAGATGCAACAGACCGTCATGATAAGGGCCTGCACACATATGTACCCACGGAGTGTATGCATCGCAGTCAGCATCTGCACACCTAACATTTCTTAGACACTGCATGTGAATGTTCATAGGTTCATAGGTTCATAGGTTCATAGGTTCATAGGTTCATACTAGGCTATCTACCCGAGGGCATTTATAAGCCTAGCCATAGTTTTGTGGCTTACGCCACCCCTTAGTTTGGAGAAACTATGCCCATTATTTAGCTTTGCCTCTGTCGAGCAGTGATACTGGGGTAACCCCTGGGGTGTATCTGCGATCTCCCATCCATTGGTCAAGATTCCTCTTGAACAAGGCCAGCGAAGTGCTCTGCCTCACATAAACCGGGATTTTGTTCCACAGCATAGGGAGTCTTTGGGTGATGAATCTATCCCTCCAGCACGTCCTATTAATAACCGTGTCGAGGTTTAAGTCACCCGCCCTTGTGGCTCTGAGGGATCTAGATTTTTTGAGATGAAGCATATTCATCAAATCTGGGTTTGACATGGCCTTGTATGTCAGGCATAGGTCACCTCTGAGTAAGCTGCAACTGAATATAACTGGAGTTCTTTCAGTCGTGCAGCATAAGACAGATTTTGAGACCCTTTATCCTTTTGGTGAGGAACTTTGCGGCCTCCAGCTGCTGCAAGTGTCGGGTCAGATACATTCGAATGGGGCATTGTACTCGATCATTGGTCTGATGAGTGATGAGTATAGGAGACTATGACTTCCCTTGATCTAGATGTGAATCCCTTCATGATAAGGTGGGCAATGTAGAAGGTCTTCCTAACTACTTTAGCAATATGAGTGTTGAATGAAAGGCTACTGTCAACCTGGGTTCCCAGGTCCCTAATAACTTCTTCTGTGTTCAGGGGATTGCCACCTATACGGTAGCTAGGGGTAACCTTATTTTTCGAAGGGTATGACTATGCATTTCTTGGCATTTAACTTGAGGCCATGGCTCTGGCACCAGTTATCCGTTTCTGTGAGACCCTTCTGAAGGATATCTGTGTCGGATGTGTTCTCAACTACGGCGCCCAGTTTGCAGTCATCTGCGAACTTTGTCAGCCATAACCCTCCTGTGTTTGCTTGTACTTCAGAAAAGTAGATGCCAAACAAGAGTGGGCCCAGGACTGAGCCCTGTGGGACACCACTTGTGACAGGCTTAGAGTCTGACATGGCGCCAGCAACTCTGACCCCGTGGGTTCTGTCACTCAGCCAGTTTGCAACCCATCTTGTAATGTATGGGTTTACATGTAAGTTGACGAGTTTTTCAATGATACCCGAGTGGGGTATTGTATCGAAAGCCTTCGCCAGGTCTAGGTAGGCTGTATGGACTGCCTTTCCCTCATCAATAGCCTTGGTGACTGTTTCAAAAAAGTCAACCAAGTTTAAAAGGCATGATCTGCCTTTGACAAAGCCAAACTGGGTTGGATCCAAAGTCTGCAAATTCCCTATGTCTTTATTTATGAGATCCATTATGATCCTTTCCATGGCTTTGCAGATCAGGCTTGTCAAGCTAATGGGACGGTAATTTCCAGGGTGGGTGGAGGCACCGCCTTTGTGGAGTTGGACCACAGTCGCTGTGCGCCACTCCCTGGCATGTATCCGAGGTGAGACTAAGATTAAACAGCTGTCCTAACTGTGGGTTTAATTCCTCATTGAGTTCATGGAGCACACAGCTGGGGACACCATCAGGTCCCATGGATGCTGTGTTCTTTGCCTTGGAGAGAGCAGTTTTCACCTGAGCGTTGGAGATGTTTGGGGGGCTACAATCATTTGGTATAGATATCTCTTCTTTAGGCGGGGAGGGTGGGGAGAAGTTTGCACTGAACCTGTCAGCCAGTATGTTGGCAATATCTGTAGGATCAGTAATCTTCACATCATTTTGAACTAATTCTGAGCATATCTGGGAGTTTCCTCCTAGGTTTCTGACATAGCTAAAGAATGCTTTATGGTTGTCTTTAGAGTCCTTAGCTATTTTTTCTCAAAATTAGCTTTGGATGATTTTATGAGAGCTCTTAGCTTTTTACTTATAGTGATCAGCGGTGTCTTACCTTTTAAGGATTTTGCTCTATCTTGTAGTAGCTTTCTCCTTTTATTGTAGAGTTTGTTTATGGCTGGGGTCCACCAGACTGGACGCTTGCCTTTGGTACAAAGAGTCTTTGTTTTGCTTGGGATTGCCTGATCCATGCAGCCCTGCAGGTGCTGGTAGAAGGCATTTGCAAGTGATTCAGCAGTTTGAGTAATGTTAACCGCCGGCTCAGGGGCCTTAAAGGAGACCACACTAGTCTTTAGAAGTGTGAAGTCGGCTTTCGAGAAGTTCTTTACTGTGGTCTTTTTCATTTCGGTGGGCGGGATGAGGACCTCCAGCGAGATTAGTTTGTGATCAGATCTCACCAGTGAGGGGTATACTTCTGGTGTTGAACATTGTGCTCCCATGTTTGTGATGATGAGATCAAGTATGTTCTCTCCTCTTGTGGGCATGGTGACTAGTTGTTCCATGGCATTTGAGTTTATGAATTCCAGGAACTTTTGGGCTAGAGTGTTTGGGCTTGAGTAGTTTTCCCAGTCTATATTAGGGTAGTTGAAGTCACCTAGTATGATGGTGTTTGGAGATACATTTATCCCCTCCAGTGTTTTCAGGAAGGCCATGTGAGGTTCCTGAGTTTGCGAGGGTGGCCTGTAACATGCTACAATTTTTATAGCAGTCTTGCCTATGGTTAATTGCACCTGGATGGTTTCCGATGCATCGTGCGATGCCACCAATCTTGAGGTGTGGGTGTCCTTGATGAATATGGATACCCCTCCTTTCTTGGTATTGTCCGGGTTTTGTGGCCAGAACGCATGATATAAGGTAAAACCTGATAGTGCTGGGGTGCTCTCAGGAGCCTTGAACCAGGTTTCTGTCACAGCACAGACATCGATGTTCTCCATACTGAGAAGGGCCTCGAAAGTGCATCTTGAGGTTGAGACTTCTGGCATTGAGCAGCATTACCCTTAGTTTTTTTCTTTGTTTTGTTCTAGGGTGGTAGGTTTAGAATTTGAGCCTTGCCTAAAAAGGCACTATGGGGTGGCAAGAGCCTTTGCCAAAATCCGAATCCCAGGGTGACAAGTGCAAGCCGTCCCTTGCGAGCAGCGTGGCTTGTCCAGCATGTCATCCCAGGCAGACAGACATTGGATCCCCTTTGAATGACACCAGAGTTTAAGCCAATTGTTAAAACTGATCATCTTATCTCTGTATTGTGGCATCATTCTTGGTGAAGGTAGGATACTGCTCAAGGTCAGGGTCATACCTGCCTGGGCTACATAATCAGAGAGCTCCTCTATGTCTCTTTTCATGTAGTCCAGGGAGGTACGTCTCAGGTCGTTTACACCAGCGTGGACAATGATTGAGTCGTACTTGTACCTGCTGTTGAGAGACCTGAGTGCATGCGTTATGTGGCAGATTCTAGCACCCGACAGGCAGCTTACTGTGAACTTCTCCTTACTCAGTCTGGTGAGCGGGACGTCAGTGTGTCTGACTATGGAGTCACCAATGACTAGTGTGTCTGGCATAGTGTTTGGCCTTAAGGGCTGTGACTGCTTGACACTCTGACTGTGTGGTCTATGTGATGCAGGTGTTGTGTTCTGAGGTGGTAGTTGTTTGGGTGTCTGCTTTGGTGGCCTCTGCTGTTTTGGTAGATTTTTGATTAGAGCCTCCGAGTATGTCTTTGTGTGTTTATGTGTATGATTTGAGGTTGTGATGGTATTATGTGAGACTGGGTCTATAGTGTGTGTGGTTACCTTCTCCTCCTGTCTGGTCTTGCCAGTTCTATGTTGAGAGAGCTCAGCCTCCATTTTGGCCATATAATTGCATCTCTCGCATGTATTTGTGTTTTGTGGGAGGAGGAGAGGGTTGTCTGTGTACATGAGGCAATTGTAACATTGCCTCAATAATCCCAGGTTCACCAGCTGAGCAGGAGAGGGTATTAGCAACCGATCCCTCGACATGCTAGAAGGAATAGACAGAAAAACTTAAAAAAAGGTTTTGGGGATGTGGGTGACCGAGAAATGGGGTTTGCTTTTTTTGGGGTACTTTCTATAACAAGAGTGCTGTATCGAGGTGATAAGTACTGTAGGAGCAAGTGCTTAGCTATACGGATAGAGAATAGTCTACTTGGGAGTCAAGTAGAGATAATTTATAGTTGGAGGATACACTAAATAGAACAGTAGTACACTTTGAGGAAGGTAGATTTAAGGGAAAATAAGAAGAGAGAACTTTAGGTAGCCCAAATAGTTTAAATCTGTAACCGGCTGCCCTAGTGTAACGGTAGCAGCTCCGTGCTAAATCGCGCTAACGCGTGCTTTATAGCAGGGGCTGGAAAAAACAGGAAATGACCCAAAATGGCCAACAAATTACAAGTTGCTGCTTCTAACCACTCCTCTGAGGACAAACAAGCAGCTCAGTACTCCCCACTCCCACTGGTGAGTAAAGAAACTACCTCTGGCCACACAAGAAAATGGAGGAACACAGAAACCAAATACAAAGCCCAGGGATCAGCAAAATCTGATCACTGGAACAACTAGCAAGTAAAGTTTAGGAAAGGAGAAATATTTTTTGTTTTTTTTTCAAACAGACAGGAAAAAATGCAGTAAATGCTTTGTTTTCGACTAAATTGCTATCAAAGGCTGGTACACTTGAGTGTATTAGCCTGTTAGTTACTTTTAAGCAATACTTTAGCCCACAAGTGCAATCAACAATATAAGCTCACAAACACAGGAAAATAAGGCAATAAAACAGTAATAAAGGCACAGACAGTAGTCGAAAAGCTTAAAAGATCGAAAAATGCAAACAAAAAGTTTAAAAAAATACTTATGATCAAGAAAGTTGCTTTTTCTGCTCTCTGCTGGCTTAGGAACTCTGCAGGGGACCACGAGGACATATGTCACATATCAGGCTCATGTACTGTTAATATATGTGGTGATGTGGTCCCATGGCAGATCAAGGAAGAATGTGTCATATCAATAAGGCTGTGTACACTCCCCATAGCTACGGTAACGTCTGACCATTTTCAGTGTGATAATATTGTATTGGCCATACATGCACCGCTGATGTTGAGATCTGTAAACCAGACATCAGGCATGCACAAATGACATCTGTCCACATATCATCCCAGGTATGTGTCGCTCAAACACATAGGGGCTGTGAGCATTAGAACAGACATAATTGACACAGTAATACACATTTAGCAATGATTTGTACATCTGTAAGGTTTGGTGCACAGTACATGGCAGAGTGCAGAAGAGGTGCACAGAATTATTGTGTAGATGGGTGCAGTGTTTTCCAGGGGAAGCGGCATCACCTACTAACACAGCCCATGCATCACACACATGTATACTGTTGCTAGCATGGATTGACTATAGCTGCACTGCATGCTGTTGAGTACCATAGGTTATGCATGTTGACAGATGGGTAATGGGAGGACTGTGTGTACTATCTTTGTGCAGTCTCACCTGTAGGTGTTTGTGGGTGGGGGGTTATTTAGTCTGTAAGTGCAATCTGGTGGAGTGAAGAGGGATTGATGCATGTAGGATGTGTGTATGCATGTGTGTGTGTTTGTGTGGGTGTCCATCTATGCACATGTGTGATTGTGAGGTTGTTCATACAGCAGTACTTCCCTATGGGATTGTGCAGTACATGGACATGGACTGACACATGAGACACCAGGAATACTTGTCTGATGTGTAATCACAGGACAGCTGATAGTATAATAAGGTCTGTAACATGGAACATGCATTGGGAGGGAAAGTAGACACCAGGTTTACCCTTAATATTGCAATCAGCAGAAAGGTGTATGACTAGCAATGTATGCAGCACTACTGATGCATTGGGGAATTACTAGACAACACCAGGGAGCATATCCATATATTACTGTTGTCCACATGATAAGCTGATTGAGCAGCAGATCTGGCATGTACTGAGCAAAAGTTACATATAACACTCCAGTGTGTGACATTATGGAGTGAATGTAGTAGCCCCTAACATAGGGGGGCCATGCTCACGATGTCCGGACATACCCAGGATGAACACTAGATTACAGCAGTGAGGCCATGTAAAACCTACTCTACTCAAGTCAAGGAGATAATGGAGTAACAGGTCTTGGGTTGTGATCACTCATCTAGGCATTTAGAGAAATGATACATTGTTGTTGTTGTTCTTCTGGCTTTTCCCGGTTGGGGGTCACCACAGCATAACTCCAGTTCTCTAATATTTGGCAGTAGATTTTTAGGGTGCTGAGGTGCCAGCTCGATGCCCAACCTTCAACGAATTCATGCCCATTCACACATGTCTTTCGAATGCTACTTGACTGCAGGGAGGACGCGCAGATTCCACACAGAAGGTGCTCCAGCCGAGAATCGAACAGGAGAACCTCTTGCTGTAAGGCGACAATGCTACCGCTGCACCACCGTGGCTTTAGAGAAATGATACATTAATGAGTGGTATTAATGAGTGTATATTACCAAGTGTGCTGTAGGATGGGGAACTTATGTGAATAAACGTGGGACTGTCTGTAAAATCAGGGACAGGTAGTTATTAAGGTGGAATGTCAGTGTGTGTGTGTGTGTGCGTATATGTGTACTGTTATGCAATGCTGTACAGGTCTTAACATGCATTTCTTATTTTCCAGCACAGGTGATGAGATGGGTCAGAGTCCCTCCTGCATGCAATCTGATGTTGGTGTCTTTACAGACACCAAAGATGATGATAGTACTCTTGTGGCACAGGCGGGGTTGTCAGGGGCCAAAACTGTGCCATAGTTTGACATCCCCCTCTTTCCCACCCCAACCCCACACACAGTTACAGTGCCTATACCTACCCCATCACTAGTGGCCATAGCAGAGGACGGTTGGTGGTTGGTGACAGTGCACAGGAGAGTGTGGTATCTATGCCTACTGTGTCTGGTCACAGCAGGCATAGCTGGATGTTCGGTAGGGCACCACATAGGCAAGTGTACCAGGGTTCTCGTGGTAGAGCTGCTGGTCATCATGCCCCTGGCAGAAGCGCAACAACTGGTACCACCAGGCGCATGTTTCAGACTGTCTTTGGGGTACTGGCACATATGGAACTGTGCACAAGACAGGGCCTGAGGCTGCAGAAGGCTGCTCTCTCATCTGCAAGCGGCAACTTCCAAGAATTGTCTGGTGCCCTCCATGATAATACAGAGGTCATGGATAGATGGTTGGGTGAGATGGTGGGCCTCATCGACCATGGATTGTCCATGCTTGAACATGTGATAGGAGTGCAGTGAAGGCCGCATGGATGTAGGCCAGCAACACCAACAGCTGGTGGTTGCCATGGACAGGCTAGTACACCAAAGTGCTCCCATAGCGGCAATACAAGCACTGCAGGGGGGGTGCTGTCCACACCACACCACAGCAGGCCATATGCACGTGGCCCTGGCTAGTCCCAGGCGGGACCTGGTCCAGCGGACATTTGTCATCATCAGGAGAAAGTAGCACATAGAGGCCTGTACCTGGACATGCGAATGGAATCCCTGGCAGGCACAGTCTGCGTGTCCATGGCCAGAGGTGGTGAAATGCACACCCTGCCAGGTATGGTCTGCAGCTGTCCAAGAAACACCTGTATAGGGCAGCCACATGGCAGAACTGTGTGCATGCATACCCACACTCTATACGAACACACCTAGGGCAACTCCATACCTAAACACACCACATTACCACACCCATTCAACTAATTACACCCCTCACCCACACACATGGTGTCAAATGTATGGCCCACCCTCGATCGCTGGCAAACCAACAACACACCTTTTGCATATGATAATACCTGTGCCACATCCCTGTCATCCATAACATCAGTGCAGGGACAGGCTTATATGGTTCTGATGCACATGGCGACTGTACTACAGTGTAGCAATGTACTGCAGCATAACATGTTGTTAGGAGTAATGTTTAATGCATACATATCAAGGTGTGTAGCTGTTCAGCCATGATGCATTATAGCTGCTAGTAACAGTGAGTGATTGCGGTCTCCATAATGTTATCCATTTGTGTCGTAGGTGTACATGTGTCAGCAAGAGGATGGTCTGCACTCATATTCCACAAAGGGTATGGCACTGTGGTGACACCATGGCTGTGACATATCCTGAGTACAGCTGAACACGTCACAGGTTTGTATAACAGTTATTGCCTGTGACACATGGACAAGTGACCACTGGGACATGTATAATCAACAACCTGATGTAGACCCATCCACATACACTCACACTCTTACTTGGCAACAGTGGGACTAGACCGTTACCTAGGTATGTAGTGCTACTGAAGTGTGTGGCTTTCATTGCACACACCACACAGTGTCTAGGGTGAGGTGTGTACCAGGTTACATGTTACATGCAGAACATCCCCGGACAAGTACAGTATGGTAATGGAGGATGTAATGGTTGTATATGGACAATACATTGTGTGACATACCATCATATACACATTGACAGACACATAACAGGCAGATGCACATCTAAGAGACCTGCACCTATCGGTGCTAACTAACTTGTCAGTGTGTCCAATGTGTTACAGGTAGGCTGCACACAGCACATGCATAACTGGGCTGGGTTGTGGTATCAGTTACCTGTATGGTTGATGGTAACAGTGGTCACCATACAGTGGTACATGGGACATATACCTCGTCTACCATGGAGTAATGACAATGTACACAGCACCCACATCCCACAGTGGATATTGTACTCACTGGAACCCATGATGACATTCTGACATACCCACCATCACACATTGCCCAAGACTGTGATACAAACCATTGTACATCCCAACAGTGGTACTACAGAGATATGCATCTAATGCACATGCCACAGGCATAATAAGTTGTTGCATTGTCATGCATCACCTATGGGCAGCAACATCATTATCTGTACCACTGTGTGGCAATGCGTATTGTAATAGGAGTCTGTGGCCTCGTAATGGTGTTTCCTACAGATATACAGACATGCACACATGCACACACTTGCCAGAACTCAATGGATATCCCCTGCCTACTGACCCATTTGTACAACACTGTTGTTCTTGTACTGTAACGCTCATGTAGCCATTAGGGAGAGGAGCATAACAGGGTACATGTAATGTCTGATACAGCAGCAGCCACATCTTACTATGGCAATGAGTGTTGCGGTGGTTGTGAAGGCCCTCATGGTATTCTCAACTACAGGAGTACTAACACACAGACACTGCTATCCTTAGTAATGCACATGTACACATGTTTCAGTACTGGGGTACATTGCTGCAGGTGGTCATAGGTGTGTACCTGCCTATTGTCCATGTACAGTGGTATCATGACGCCTGCCATCTGCCAGTAAGCAATCTATTGAAAGACACTGCTGTGGTGACCCTCAGGGTGAGTGACATGCATTAACCGATCCTCTGGGTGCCTCCTGAAAATGACCACTGAAGTGATCCAGGTGACATGTATGCAACATGTATTACAACACACGGTTAGCGTATGTGATGGAAACCTGTACCCAAGCATGTTCTGTTGACTGTGGTAGTGTAGTGGAGGTACCTGTGACCCGTGGTGCATACAGGGTGTTGTCTCCTATATGTGCCTGTTATAACACAGCTGGGCAGGCATGTCATTGTCAGTCAAGCATAGGTTGCCTGTACATATCAAAGCTGGATACCTGCCATTTGCACATCTGTAAAGGGACTGACAGACATCATCTTGGCAAGTAGCTATGCAGTAGGATGAATGTGTAGACAGATAGTTGTCTGACACCAATATGTATGCCATTACTGCATGTTGGAAGCCCTCACTGACATGTGCTGTACAGACGGTAGTCTACAGTTACTTTCCACATGTCAGATAATTATCCAGTATGGGATATATACTGTGACACAGCTAATACAAAAGGAACATGACAGTGAAGCCTCAGAGTCCAGCTATGCCTGCAGGTATGCTTGTTATCAGTACTACATTTAGCAATCTACTCTTGCCTGGGAAAGCACTGTCAACAGTAGTACTGCTATGATACACTACATGCCAGTGTGACAGCACGTAACCTGGGTTACTACCCTTGTATGTAACACATTCACATGGATAACAGTGCTGTACAGGTCTTATATACTTGAGTGTCCCAGACATGACACTCACACCCCTTGCTACTGTAATGACAGCACATAGATGCATGTAATGTACATGGCATTACAAACACTTATTACAGATGTCATTACCCTGCTATGTTATCAGACTGGGATGTGAACACTGGTTACCAGGGCTGAGCCATGCTTAGCAGGTGTCAGCATTGCTGCAATATAACAGCTAAGCAGATCTGCACACTGGTAAGCGAAGCCTACATGGTGTAAGCACCCGTACGCTTAACCCTAGCTTAGCACCACTTAGCTTTGCGCAAACCCATGCAAACACGTTTAAAGCTGCTCAAAACTGCTTTAACCACTCTGTATCCAACAGCCCTTGTTCTGCCCAGCAACAAAATACACAGCTCTTGCACCCAGGATTCTGTACACTATAGTCACAACAGTTAACCATTACACCATGTCAGCTGTGTAGACAGTTGTTTTTCCAATATATATGTCACTACACATATTGAATAGTAGTGAACAATTGCTTTGACTTCCACAATTGTGTAGTACTTGTTTTGATATTACTGTTGCATCACATACGTTGTTATATTTAAATATACACATAGATACATATGGTGAGATATATCTGGAAAGGTATACACAACCGGATGTTTACATATGACAGTAATATGGATATATACATATACATATCTAGATATATGTCTACATGTACATGCACATATATATTCATACATATATATGTCTACACATCTGTATAGTGCACCATATATATGGCCATGTTTAGATCTCTTTGTACATATATATATATATATATATATATATATATATCTATATATATATATATATATATATATATATATGCACATCCCATGTGTACAGATATACCTATTTATGTTCATATATATGTTGATATCTATAACGATATGTGCATACATATCTAATCAGATATACCTATTTATGTCGATATATATGTAGATATCCATAACTATATGTGCATATACATCTATATATCCATGTATGTGTAGACATATATTGCTGTGCATATGTATATATTTGAGTTTGTATATATATATATATATATATATATATATATATATATATATATATGTGTGTGTGTGTGTGTGTGTGTGTGTGTGTGTGTGTGTGTGTGTGTGTGTGTGTGTGTGTGTGTACATATATATATATATATATATATATATATATATATATATATATATATATATATATATATATATATATATATATATATATATATATATATATATATATATATATATATATATATATATATATATATATATATATATATATATATATAAGGGGTGTGTATAAATATATCTATACATATATATATATATATATATATATATATATATATATATATATATATATATATAGATATACACATATACATTTACCACATGTCCAGAACATGGAGTGGAGTCCTACCTCAGCACCAATAGTCCCAACCTCTTAGTGCAAGGGGATGTCATGTATGTATTGAAGGTATATATGTAGACTGTTGCTACTGTAACAGGGATTGTATTAACAGACATGTTGTATTTGGGAGATCACATCTGCTTTTTGACATGTACGCCATTGGCTACTGAAAGACATCCTAAGGACATTGTAGTACAGTACCACTGCTAGCACAGTAATGATCCTATGGACTACAGCACAGATATGACCACTGTATGTAGAGAGTCTGGCACTCTGTGATCAGTCCAGAGGTGTACACAGATCCACTTCACGCGAGACATGTGAACCACGTCTCACAATGTGGATGTTAACAGCCATGTACAAGGGTATATGACGTAAATACTGGGCTACATATGCCCACACAGTTTATGCATTCACACACGCCAGTCTGCCCTGACACATAATACATAGTGGTGTAGAGATCACATGGTCACATGCTACCAGTAGTTAGTGACATACATCTGTACAGAATTCCACTGCTTTGTCAGAAATACACAACAGTTATGGTAGCCTGGCAACAGTATGTCTTGCAAATTACTGGGCATAACAGCACATTGGGTAATTGCACTAAGGTGCTAGGCATGTCACAAAGCACTGTGCAAACTACAGGCTGACTGCCACAACACTGGACTACATTTTGTATAGGGGAATACACATTTACCTACAAATATAGCAGGCTCTACGCGCATGTCACAGCACAGAGTAATAGACACCTGTGAGAAAGTGCATACCCACAACCAATGTGAACATAGCCACAGTCACATATGGTATGCAAGCTTAATATGACATTATATGGACTGTCTGATCAACACTATCCTCAAATGTGCCACTCACAAACTAACCCTACATACACTGTGTCATGACACAGTGTGGTCTGATGGCTGTCTGTGGTATGGAACACGTGTGTCTGGCCCTACAGACATGTGAGTCGATAGCGTACCATACACTGGAGAAGCATGTAACATCAGACAGAACAGGACCAAGAACAATGGCATCTATTACAGTCTGTGCACAGCCCAAGGTACATATGCGCAATGCACATACTGTCAACAATTACCATAAGTACACAGACCCTGGTACTGTACACACAGCTGCAGAATGCCCAGGTTATGTCCTCAAAAATAACACCTACTATACATAACATGTAAAGGAGTCTGATATCTGACTGGCTTGTTATCAGGCATGATGTCAATAAATAATGGTGTACAGAACATATGCACTTCTTACTGCATGACATATGTACAAAGGTTGACAGACTTGTGGCTGGAGCCAGAAACACTGGGCCAATATTGGCATGTTGCTGTGATAACCTCATACATCTACTGTTGTACCAGGGTTCATTGTGACATATGTCCTACGAGGGATATGAAGACAGTAACTCTCATGGCTGTCACCATGTACTGACTGCAGTCTCAGACTATGCTTCTGCAGTTCTAAGATAGGTGTTCTGTGAGTAACACAAGAAACATAAGGCCCCACACACTGTCCAGTCTGCAAATAACCCTACAGGTGGGAGTTTCCTCAAACACATAACACTGTCATGACAGTTATAAAGTCATGAAGACCAGCCATATCCACACACACCCTGTTAAACTGACATTACACCAAATGCAGAAGAGCAACACTTACATTCTGTAGTCATGTCTGGCACATCCCCCTCCTGTCTGTTGGCCTGTTTCCACAGTGCATGTTGTTAGAGGTAAATCCCAATACCATCTGTGATGCTGTTTGCCAAACACCAAATTGAGGTCCTGCTCACAGTAAATGAAAAGGCCCAACACCCACATGATATTCCTAGATAATAGAGTGTGTTTGCATGCAATTGGCTATGGGAATGTTACCACAGCTGTTCCAGATGCAATCAGCTAGAGGGGGACTGCAATTCATGCAGCGGCCATCAGCTGATCATGAGCATCACTTACAAAACACAAGCTGCTGCCTAAGGAAAGCAGGTGTACTTCTCCACTTTCACCAGAGAGAAAGTGAGAGAGACAGATAGGGACAAAGTATGTCAGAGAGGGGGTGGGAGAGTAAATCCAAAGCATGTTTGTGTCACACACCTAACAGTACAGGGTTTCAACCCCTGACTATGTATTTCTACCACATGTCTATGCAGTTATTGCATGCGCCACATAGCTTACATGTTGGGGAGCTGTCCAAAGGTATTTCTGATGGTGTGTGACATCTGTAACAGTGATATAGGAGCAATACGGTAGGCGTAGTACACGTGCTTATCCACATGAACAGGTGTCGTTGTCAACACAGCCACACTCTCTCAGGGACTCACACACACTGACACAGTTGGTAGGGTCAGGAATAGACTTCCTAACTAGCTAGTTTGCCACAATATAGTAATGCACAGATATCACATGCACCACAGGGGTTATCCGGATGATATATGGGCAAAGAGCATGTGAAGGTGTTTGACATCAGCCAGCATGCTTCATTAGGCCAATGGGAATTGTAGTGAGTGTGAATGTGGTCAAACGCATCATACTTCACACACACAGACACAGGGTGCCAGTCCTGTCATGCATGGTGCATTGCTTCACAGGTGTGTAGTGATTGACTGTGCCAGAAGGCTGTACAAGGCTAGGTGAAGGGTATACCATGGCATCAGGCCACATAACAATGGTCTGCAGTGTGGCTCAGGGGTGTAGTGTCTGGATTGGCCCACACAGGTGGGTATTGTATTCACCATCTAGTCACCTGGATTACTATTGTGTGTGGCCAGTGCTGTGCAATGCTTGTCATGTATGTGTTCTATAGTCCATGACATTGACAGTGTCTGGGATGTGCACACATCCCACATGCATGTTCATTGACATGTGGAACTGTACCTGGGGTGTCTGGCCTATGTTGTGTACACAGATTGTTTTCATCAGATGTGCCAGTCCTGGCCTCATCTGGCGGGAACTGGTAATGGACACCAGGTTGACCCTGCACCTACACTGATAGCATGATACAGGTATTCCCTGGTGTCAGTGCTTTCTGTCCATGTAGGGCATGTGCTTAAGGCATGGTATGTCCTTTGTGGGTCACATTTGATGGCAACACAATTGTAGGCGTCCAGTGGGGAACATAGTGAAGGTGCACTGTCTACAATTATGTGACTATTGTAGTGATGGGGCAGGGTGCCATGCCCTCTGTAGTCCACTGCAATCACAGCATGGTCACTATCTGTGGGCAATATGCAGGGTACTACCAACAAAGTGGTTGTTGCCTAGGCAAGCGTGTTTGTGTATGAGACATGGGTTGAGAGTGTTCTGTGGGTAATACAAGGCTTGTTTAATTTGTTCGCCAGGCCTTGATGTCACATGTAAGGGTATGGATTGGCAACAGAGTCTCTCAGTTATTTGACATATGTTATCCTTGTAAGGTGGACATAGTGACATATAATAGGCCCACCATATAAGAAGCTTGCAAAACACACCCCACAATTAGTCCAGTTGTTACACACTCACAGCCACCTCCACAAAGGATATGAATGACAAACACAGACACACACACACAGTTGCCATGTCTGGGACTAGAACTCCTAACTAGTTTATCACACTACAGCATTATGCAGTTATAAAACACGCCACAGAGATTACTGGGGTACTCCTTCCCCAAAGGTGTATTTCAAAGTGAATTACATCAGCATTGCTCCCTCCACAGACAATCTCACACACACAAACATCCATACTTGCCATGTCTGGGAATAGAACTCCTAACTAACTAGTTTATCACACTACAGCATTACGTAGTTATAGGATACACCATGGTGATTACTGGACTACTCCTTCCCCAAAGGTGTATTTCAATGGGAATGATATCAGCAGGCTTGCCAAAGAAGGGCAAGGGAGTTGTAGTGACTGTGAATGGCCTCAGAAGCATTGCTCCCTACACAGATGAACAAACACACACACAAACATCCACACTTGGCATGTCTGGGAATAGAACCCCTACTGAACTAGTTTATCACACTACAGCATTACGCTGTTCTAGGACACACCACAGAGATTACTGGAGTACTTCTTCCCCAAAGGTGTATTTCAAAGTGAATGACATCAGCAGGCTTGCCAAAATAGGGCATTTGAATTGTAGTGAGTGTGACTAGCCTATAAAGCATTGATCCCTAAATAGATAAACACACGCAGTTGCCATGTCTGGGATTAGAACTCCTACCTAACTAGTTTATCACACCACAGTATTATGCCGTAATAAGACATGCCACAGAGATTACCAGGCTACCCCTTCCCCAAAGGTGTATTTCAAAGTGAATGACATCAGCAGGCTTGCCAAACTAGGGAGTGTGACTAGCCTAAAAAGCATTGATCCCTACACAGACAAACACATACACACAGTTGCCACATCTAGGATTAGAACTCCTACCTGACTAATGTATCACACTATAGCATTACACAGTTATAGGATGCACCACAGAGATTACTGAACTATCCCTTCCCCAAAGGTGTATTTCAATGTGATTGATATCAGCAGGCTTGCCATAGTAGGGCAGTGTGTGTGCATGGGCAATAACCCATTCATCTAGAGGTAAACACACCACACTCAGACACACACAGGTTTATATTCCACAGGTATGTGTATGCAACTGCTAGATGACTACTGCCTTGTACAGTCATGTTGCACAGTTAGCACTAGCACCACAGAGTCTATAATGCTGAGGGATTCCAGAGTCAAATTTCAATGGTGAGTGACATTTACACATTATGTGGTTGTAGCCATTTGGCTGTGTGCTGGGTGGAACAGGCCTCATGATGGAAGGTTCATTGCCACTGTCACTCTCTTCCAAACATCTATGTATGTGTACTTTAGGCATATTATAGTGTGTTGTCCTTGGATATATGTGTGTATTCCTATCCAATGTGTGTGCAAAGCTTGACTGGTGCATACTGAGGAGTGCATGTGACATTCAGATAAGTATGGCCCAGTGTTGTTGCCAGACATAGGCTTCATTTCTTTAAGTGTGGGAGCATGCCCAGTATGCCCTTCTGTATTGAATGCTTGGATCCATTCCAGGTAGATTGTATTCCAATGTAGACTTTTGTGTTCTACACCTGCAGTTAGCAAACTGTTTCTGCAGGATATCTGTAGATCACTTGACAATATGGGGTCAAACTGGGCAAAGGATAGTGGGTACTGTAGGTAATTGTGTCTGTGCTGCTTCTGCTACATGGTCCTGGTGTTAGCAGAGATATTCAGACATGTGTACTGTTATACACTGTAATGTTTTATGTCATCAAGTACTGTCAGGCAGACATTTTTGCTCACAGTGATATCCTGGGGAACACAGGGGAATGCAGATAAGTCCAGTATTGTGGTCAAACACCTACATATTCCTGCACCTAATGCCATTCTTGCTGCTGGGTCTGTGTAACTGGTTCAGCACCTTGGTACAGTGGTGGCAGAGGATCCCATACTTGTACTTCCATTGAAGTGACAATATGGCCTTATCTTGTGGTGGCAATACCTCACAATTGTACAAATTCACACAGGTTACCCAGAGGTAAGGGTCAGATGTCAGGACATTGCCACTATTGTGGTTTATGAGCAGGTTTGCAGCCACCCATTTTTGTGTTTGCAGCCAGGGATAGTATGTGCACATGGCTGTGTTTCAGACTTCGCACATTCCATGCTGCCCATGCTCCCACCCACCCCTCTATTATTCTATCCTCTTGCATACATTATGCAGACATTCTCTGATACTTTTCCTATAGTTATCACCTCATCACAGCAGTGTATTGGTGTTGGTCCACAGTTCATGCAGTTGGACATGGTGGACATGTTTTTGTGGTTTGCCCACATGGCCTTGCATATGGGTTCTGTGGACTGTATTATGTTGTTATTTGGAAGTCCATGACATAACATACATTGGCAGTACGAGTGAGACATAGGCTTTGACAGAGGACTGTAGGCCATTTGGTAGAGATGCAAGCCAGTTGTAGCAGGCCATTGCATTTTGTCAGTCCTACAGTCCCAGACTGCAATACAGTATATTCCCCTGGGGTGACAGGGTAGGTGTGCTAGGTGTTCATTCCAATACTTTCTGTCAGTATTGATCAAGTGGTGTGGATGCTGGCAGGGTACTGCTTACAGCTAGAGACACACCTGCATGGACACCTGCACTGCATGCTGCATTCTTTCACTATTGCCATACACAGGTGGTGGTCATATTGTACCCATTCCCAACAGCAGGGATAAGACCGGAGAGGTACTTGTGGGTGGTGGTTGGGTGAGCTGAGTGCATGTGTGCTATGGACACTACTTGCATCTGACTCACAGATATGCTTGGGGCATTCCACTTATGTTGGCTTGTGCAGGGACATCAGCTGTTTCTCAATACATCATTCTTATAACCTTTGTGGTCTGCGAGTGTTTGGCCAGATGACATCAGAATTCCCTACTACAAGCCCAGATAATGTGCTGCAAACCTGTATGTACAATTCCAAGGGTGTGTCCATTTAATGGTTACACATTATACGCCGTCTGTCTGAGGTACTTTCCCCTGTCTACTGCTTGTATATCTGGCCCAACAGTCATGCCTTGTCCATCTTTCAGATGGTGAAACATATTACCTCCATACATTTACAGTGGCTTACTGCTAGAATGTGTTATACTGGGGAGCATTGTGTTTGGTACTGCAGTTGTGAGGAAGTGGCCCTGTCATCGGCAGTACTGGGCAATGGCCACCAGGACAAACCTCACCATGCATACATAATGACCACTCTTACACAATATGAAGCACACACCAACCTAATACACGCATACCTGCATATTGTACAAATGCTACAATCTATCTTGCTACCTTGGCCACCTTAGGTAATCTGTGCTCCAGTGGTATTATACCTACACATACATGTTACTACATTTCTACATAGGGGCACACCTGACTGTTAATACATGTCTACATAGGCATGGAGGGGGGCACACCTGACTGTTGCATTTCTACATAGGATTGGGGGGCACACCTGACTGCTACAATGTGTCTACATTGGATTGGGGGGCACACCAGACTGTTACAACATTTCTACATAGGATTGTGTGGGGCACACCTGTGTGTTACTACATGTCTACAAAGTAATGTGGGGGCACACCTGACTGTTACTACATTTCTATATGGGATTGTGGGGGGGCACACCTGTGTGTCACTGTTTCTACATAGGAATGGGGGGACCCACCTGACTGTTGCTACATTTTTACATAGGATTGTGGGGGGCACACCTGTGTGTCACTACATGTCTACAAAGGAATGGAGGGCACACCTGACTGTTACTACATTTCTGCATAGGATTTGAGGGAGGCACACCTGACTGTTTCTACATTTCTACATGGGATTGTGGGGGGGGGCAAACCTGTGTGTCACTACATGTATACATAGGAATGGGGGCACACCTGACTGTTACTACTTGTCTACATCAGATTGGGGGGGCACACCAGATGGTTACTACATTTCTACATAGGATTGGGGGGGCACACCTGACACTTGTACACATTTCCTATGACTGTACTGGTATGTCAGGTACTCCATTTCATTCTGTATTCTAACCTATCATGCTGACTAGAGGCATGTCAGTGTACTACAGGTCTTAGGTTTGATTGACCTACATATCAGTTTCTGACTTCTTACCCTTCAGAACTAGCATACCGCTGCCTGACCTGTTGTAGTCTGTCTGTGTAGGCCAGGCAGGGAGGTTATCCATAACCATCATTCAGAGGCCTTAGCACAGCCTTTGTTTGTGTTTGTCTACACCTATCCTGCTGGCTGAGACTGTTGTTGGGTATGCGAGCCTTCCTGACTGGCATGTGTGTGTCATATGGACACACATGTGGCCCAGCACATTTCCTGCAGTGGAGTTTTTCACCATGTGTAGTACTGGCTACTGTGGTAGCACCAGCATTTGTTACAGATCTCATGCTGCCACTGTAGATATCTACTATCTGCTGGAATCCCATTCAGCCACCCAATTCCCTTGCTTGCTCACATCCATACCATAGATGCAAGTAACAACACATACTACTCCATTCATCAATTGGTAGGAAGGGTGACTTACCTTGTGGCTGTGCCAGTATTGAGGATAGTGCTGGAGGGTTGCCTATGTCAGATGCACATAGTACACTCCTTATACATGGTTGAGCAGGTAGTGTCATGTTTGGCATCCTTTTTACTGTATGTGCGAGTCAGAGAGATATATCATTCCCTGGGTCCCTACTGTGTCAGTGTATGTGCCATGTATTGCCTCTTTGCCAAGGCCAGGGCATACTGGACATGCTTCCTTCTACCTACTAGGGCAGGCTCAGGTTGTTCCTCCTCTGAGTCACTCTGTGCCTGTGCAGGCCTTGGCAATGGTGGGAGGCTGTGTGGCCCTGCCTCATGCTGTTCCTGCTGCAGCTGTTTCCGCAGGATCATATTGTGTAGCATGGGACATACGATGACAATTCAAGTACATGTAACTGGTGAGTACTGCAAGGCTCCACCGGATGTGTCCAGGCACTGGAACCATGACTTGAGCATCCCAAACACATGCTCTATTATAATTCTGGTCTGTGCCTGTGCCTCATTATGGAGATCTTGTTCGGGTGTGTGTGCATTTCTGATGGGTGTCATCAGCCACGACTCCAGTGCATAACCAGCATCCCCCACTAGGTGACCATTAGGGATGCCCCCATTGGTAAATCTGTGGTACAGCTGCATCAGATGCCAGATGTGAGAGTCATGAAAGCTTCCAGGGCAGTAAGCACACACATTCATTATGATGCCCTGAGCATCGCACATAACCTGGAAGTTGATGAAGGAGAAGCCCTTGTGGTTAATGTAGACCCTACCCTGCTCACCAGGTGGTGCTTTGATGCATATGTGCGTACAGTCTATAGCACCCACTACCTCAGGATATTCTGATATTTGGTGGAAGAGAAGCATATTGCTGGCCAATGCCTCATGGGTGTTGGGGAAATATATGTGCTCACCATCATGTGCTGACATGGCATCCAGGAACTGGTGGAGTACCCTGGATGCTGATGCCTGTGAGATCCCCATGATATCCCCAGTTGGCCTTTGGAAGGTACCTGTGGCTAGTATTCTTAGGCCTACACATACCTTGATATCCAATGGGATGGGTTCCCCTCTGTTAGTTCTGTGTATCAGGCATAGCCAGCACAGCTCAACAATTTGCTGTAGGAGGTCCCTGTCCTCCCTATAGCACTCCACTATCTCCAGCTCATGTAGCCTCTGGTAGGTTACCCTGGGTCATAGGTAGGTACTAGGCTATTGGCCCTAGGGCCTGTACAAGCCTAGCCAAAAAGGTACCCTGGCTTTCGCCACCCAAGAAAATCATTTTCCTGTGCCCCTGTCAAGCAGAACCACAGAAGTGATTCCCAGGGTGAATTTCCTATTACCCATCCAATCATCAAGATTTTTTTTGAAGAGTGCTAATGAGGAGCTCTGTTTGATATAGATAGGTAGTCTGTTCCAGAGTATGGGAAGTATCTGGGACAGGAATCTATCCCTCCAGCATGTTCTGCTTATTGTGGTGACAAGGTTTAGGTCCCTAGTGCGTGTAGCTCGGAGGGATTGGGATTTCTTTAAGTGGAGCATGTCCAACAGCTCTGGGTTTGACATAGCTTTGTATATTAGGCAGAGATCGCGTCTGAGTAGGCGATATGCGACATAGTAAAGCTGGAGTTTTTTGAGACGGTCTGCATAAGGCATCTGTTTGAGGCCAGTAATCCTCTGTGAGGTATTTTTGCAGCCTTTCCAGTTGTTGTAGATGTCTGGTGAGGTACATACCAAAAGAGGCGTTGTACTCTATAATGGGTCTAATGAGTGATGAGTAGAGTGGAACAATGACGTCTTTTTTTCTGGATGAGAAACCTTTTGTGATGAGGTGAGCCATGTAGAAGGATTTCCTGACCAATGTGGTGATGTGATTATCAAAGGAGAGGCTACTGTCCACCTGTGTCCCAAGGTCTCATATCACACTTTTTGTGTTAAGTAGACTACCGTCTATGTGGTAGTTCATGGGTACAGAGTTTTTACCAAAGGGGATGACAATGCACTTTTTGGCATTGAGCTTGAGACAATGGCTTTGACACCAGGCATCTGTCTCAGTGAGGCCCTTTTGTAGGATGTCCACATCTTTAGGAGTTTTGATTATGGCTCCTAGTTTGCAGTCATCTGCGAATTTAGTTAGCCAAAGACCGTTTGTGTTAGCCTGTACTTCAGAGAAGTAGATACCAAACATAAGAGGACCCAGGACTGAACCCTGTGGTACTTCACTTGTCACTGGTCTGAAGTCTGATTTGGAGTCTGCTACTTTCACAGTGTGGGTTTTGTCAGTAAGCTAGTTGGCAACCCATCTTATGACATAGGGATTTATACCTAGTTTAGTGAGTTTGTCTGTAATTCCAGAGTGGGGATGGTGTCGAACGCCTTGGTGAGATCTAGATAGGCAGGCTGTGTGAACCACCTTACCCTCATCTATGGCTTTGGTGACTACTTCAAAGAAGTCTATCAGGTTTAGAAGACATGATCTGCCTTTTACAAACCCAAACTGTGTGGGGTCCAGAGTTTGGAGATCTCCAATGTCTTTGTTTATAAGTTCCATGATGATACGTTCCATGGCCTTGCAGACCAGGCTCGTCAGGCTAATGGGGCGGTAGTTCCCAAGGTCTGTTGTGGCCCCCCCTTTGTGGAGTGGGATAACTATCACGGTGTGCCATTCAATGGGCACAAAGCCTGAGGAGAGACTATGACTGAACATGGTACTTAGTTGGGGTGCCAGTTCATTCTGTAGTTCATGTAGAAGGCAACCTGGGATGTTGTCAGGTCCCATGGATGCTGCGTTCTTGGCTTTGGAGAGTGAGGTTTTTATTGACAGCCATGATTACAGGAACTTTGCATTCTTCCAGTATAAAGATCAGCCCTTTAGGGGGTGAAAGGGGGGTAAAGTTAGCACTGAACCTATCTGCCAGGATGTTGGCAATATCAGTTGGTTCTGTATATTTAGTGTCACTGTGCTGTAACTCAGAGCAGATCTGAGTGTTGCCATTCAGATTCTTGACATAGCTATAGAATGCTTTATGGTTGTCTTTAGAATCAGTGGCAATTTTGTTTTCATAACTAGCTTTGGAGGATTTTATGAGGGATCACAGCTTCTTACTGAGGCTGACCAGGGAGTTCCTCCAATCGTGGGATTTTATTCTTTTTTGCAACAGTTTCTTTCTTCTGTTGTAAAGTTTGTTTATGGCAGAAGACCACCATATTGGCTTCCTTTTTTTTGGAGGATGGCATCTTGGTTCTGTTAGGGATAGCACGAACCATGCACTCATGTAAGTGCTTATAAAGTGCATTTGTGTAGGATTCAGCAGTCGTACCTCTATTGTCCATCTGCATGGGTGTCGTGAAGTTTGTCATGTCTGTCTTAAGAAGCGTGAAGTTGGCTTTGGAGAATTATTTTATGGTTGTTTTCCTAATGGGGGGTGGAAGCATGATGTGGATGGCTAGGGTGATTAGCTTGTGGTCAGATCTGACCAACAAGGAGCTGACCTCTGGTGAGGAACACCGGTCACCCATGTTGGTGATGACCAGGTCTAGGATATTGCTGCCCCGGGTGGGGGTGTGGATAAGTTGATCCAAGGCATTGGAATTGATTATTTCCAGAAAACGTTCAGCAAAAGTGTTGGTACATGAGTAGTTTTCCCAGTTAATGGTAGGGTAGTTGAAATCACCCATTATTAGAGTGTTGGGCTGTACCATAATATTTTCCAGTGTATCAAGAAAAGAGGAGTGGGAATCCTGGGGCATGGTGGGGGTGTGCAGCAAGCTACAATCTGGATTGCGGTTTTGCCCAGAGTTAGTTGAACTTGGATAATCTCGGATGCATTATGCTGAGCAACTAGCTTGGAGGTGTGGATATCCTTAATGAATATGGACACGCCTCCACCTTTAGTGTTTTTGTCTGGGTTTGGTGGCCGAAAGGTGTGGTATGAATTATAGCCTGGTAATGCAGGGGTGGTCTCTGGAGCTTTGAACCAGGTCTCTGTCACTGCACAGATGTCAATGTTCTCCATTTTAAGGAGTTCCTCGAATTAGTGCATTTTGAGGTTTAGACTTCTAGCATTGAGTAGCATTACCCTCAGATTTTGCTTGCTTGTACCGGTTATGGTGGTGAATTTGTCATTTGAACCTTGCCTAAAAAAGGCACTATAGGGGTGGCAAGAGCCTTTGCCAGTTTACGGAATCCCAAGGGCGCCAGGTGCAGGCCATCTCTGGCAAAGCAGCGTGGTCTGTCGATCATGTCATCCCAGGCAGACAAATACTGGATTTCCTTAGAATGACATCAGAAGCTTAACCAATTGTTAAAGTCAATCATTTTGTCCTTGTACTGTGATATCATTCTGGGTGATGGCAGGATGCTACTCAAGGCTAGGGTCATACCTGCCTGGGCTACAAGATTGGAGCTCTCCTCCATGTCTCTTTTCATGTAGTCCAGGGAGGTACATCTCAGGTCATTCACACCAACATGGACAATGACAGAGTCATATTTGTACTTGTTGTGGAGTGACCTGAGTGCGTGCGGTATGTGGTGAATCCTGGCACCTGACAGGCAGCTGATAGTAACTTTTTCCTTGTTTAGCCTGGTGAGTGGAACATCAGTATGTCTGACTATAGAGTCACCTATGACTAGAGTGTTGGGTACGTTTATGCCTTATGGGCTGTAGTTGAGTGGCACACTGAGTATGTGGGCTATGTGGCATTTGGGTTGTGTTGGGGTTGGAGGTTGCTTGGATTTCTGCTTTGGAGGTCTCTGTTGTTTGGGCAGATTTTTACCAAGAGCATCCATGAATGTAGTTGTGTGTTTTGTGCTTCTGTGTGTGTGTTTTGGTGGTGCAAGTTTTGAGGGACTATGTGATGAGTGTGGTGCGGTGCAAGTGTTTACCTTCTCCTCTTGACTGTCTAGGCCAATCTTTGGTGAACAGAGCTTTGCTTCCAGTTTGGCTATATAAGTGCATCTCTCACAGGTCATAGTGTTGGGTGGTAGGAGGAGAGGGTTGTCTGTGTACATGAGGCAATTGCTGCATTGTCCAAAGATGCACAGATTCATCAGGTAGACAGGAGAAAACACCAGGAGCTGACCTTTAGACATGCCTGAATAGGTGCTTATTTATTAAGTACTAAAAACAGTTTTCCTCTAGACAAGTGAGGAAAGTTGAGTGCTGTAGTAATTTGTAACTTATTTAGTGCTTATAATGAGTTCTGAACAAGTGCTGAGCTAAAAGAAACAGATTTGAGTGCTAAAACTAAAAAGCTGGCCAGTTGTAAGGGAAATTTTGAAGAACAGACTTTATTGTGCCAGGAATAGTTTAACCCCAGTTAAGTGGGGGGGGGGTGCTTAGGAGTTCACAAACAGTCCTGGACACAGCAAATCCATATCTGGATAAGACCTGCCACAGGAAAGAGGGGAAGCAAGCTTAGAATTTTTTCCAGTAAAAGTGGAAATAGAGAAGGCTGGAACAGAAGTTAATTCAACGTTAAAAATCTTAGTGGGTTGGTCTTCACAAATGCTCTCTATTAGATTGAGTGAACTAATGACACTAGATTGGGTGGAGTGTCACATATCAAATATACAGTATGGGCAGGCAACTGCAAAGCCACCAAGTATAAGAACACACAACACTACGGAGGGTGGGTGGGACAAATTACAGTTCCTAGCTGTAGCCACTAAATGAAAGTTTTAAACAGATCAAGGAGCAGACTCTAGAGAATGCTTTTAACTGTAAACAGACAATTATAGTAATGCACACTATTACAGTTCCTAGCTGTAGAACACAGAAACCTCAAAAAATCAAAAATGCACAGAAAAGCTTGGATAGAGCACTCACAAACAGAAAATACAATTTTCAGTATGAAAAAGCAGTTTACAGTTAAGTAATTCAGTAAACATGCAATTAGAGTAATGAAACAGTATCTAGCAATGAAAAATACAGTTAAAAGTATAAAACAGTACATAAATGCAATGAAACAATAAAAAAAGCTTTATAACAGTGCAAAATGTAGTAGATCAATTGTATAGCACAATGATTAACGTTTCAGAAGTGCAGTTCAGTGAAATAAGTGTAAGAAATAACTTATCCTGCTCTTGGAATCTTAAGGAATTTCCACTTATGCAATGCAACTCAGAGCCTGAGCAATACAAGCACAAACTTTATAAGACACAGGGTTTATATACCAGTAAGAATGGAAGAGTTGGAAGATCAAATTACTACTCAGCCCCTGCTATTACCCAATCGCTCGTACTACAGAAGGTCAGGAGGCCTTGTTACTCTCAATAATAACGAAGACAATCAGCAGAAAATGGCTGCCAGAAACACAGGAAACTCAAACAAAACTACCAGCCTAGACAACAGGCCTCTATCAAGATTATGCCACTTGAGCAGAACACAGAAACCTCACTTTAAAAGCATAGAAAGAACACCCACAAAGAGAAAATACAAGTCTCATTATGAAAAAGCAGTTTACAATTTAGTAATTAAATAAAAATGCAATTATAGTAATGCACGATATTACAGTTCCTAGCTGTAGCCACTAAATGAAAGTTTTAAACAGATCAAGGAGCAGACTCTAGAGAATGCTTTTAACTGTAAACAGACAATTATAGTAATGCAGACTATTACAGTTCCTAGCTGTAGAACACAGAAACCTCAACAAATCAAAAATGCACAGAAAAGCTTGGATAGAGCACTCACAAACAGAAAATACAACTCTTACCAATCTCAATCTCACAATCTAAAGGGTCTGTACACCCTTCTCCATCTCCTTACTGTGGGTTGGTCAACAGCATTCTCATCCTCACCATCCCCTGCCTCTTCCACATGTTGATGTATGATAGCTACTGCAGCCATTATCATTTTATGGTTTTTGTTTGTTAGAATGTCCCCACATGTATACACCAGTGGTGTAGAGTATATGGGAAAAACTAGAGGGAAAGGTGTTTGCATAGTTTATAGTACTGTTCTGGGCTGGGCTGGGCTGCTGCCTGTGTAATTTGCTGATTCTGATACATTTCAGCTACCAGCTATGCTTGTTCTTCTTGATTACCTTCCTACTGCTGTTTTCCCTTCCCATTGCCTTCCTATTTAAGCCCGGGGGTGCACCGTGCAAACATAGTGCTTAAATGTGCACAGAGCTGCTATTTCCTGGTTTACTTTTTTTTTCCTTTAAAACCCAGTGCATGGTGCATACACCTGCTTAGGAAATGTAAAGAGTGCTAGGCAGCCTCAGACAGACACCCTTGCTTAGCTCTGATAAGCTATGGGCAAACCCGAGCCACAGGGCTCCAATCCACTTACAGTATACCTGACACCCCCCCCCCATGATGTCAGCTAACTCTTAGTCTTGAACCAAGCTATTCCTGCACTTACACTGTTGGGTGCTGAGTAGCACTGAAGGGAATTCTGGGATTCAGTATCATTCTCCTCATTTGGATAGGATTGCTTGCTGATGCATAGTTACAGGTCCCACAGTGAGCCTCCCCCTTTAGCAACCACTATTCACTGGCCATGTTGTCTTCTGTCTGCCATTGAGTATTATGGCAAAAAGTGATTTTGGTTAGAATGCTTCTTTCATGTTATTTTTTATATTTTCTGCCTGATCCCATTTGTGCACCACTGCCCTATGCATAAACAGCTGAAATCGACTAAAAATAAATAAAAGTTATTTTCTTTTAAACTGTTTTCCATGCCAATGGCCATATATCTGGCCACTGGCATGCTTTACACATTATATACACCCTTTACTTGGAGCTGTCATGGCTCCGTTTTGTAGTTTGCAGAAATGTACTCCGTTGCTAACTGAGTACATTTCTACAGATTACACTAGCCTGCACAGCCAGCTGCCAGCTTTCTGGATTGGAAATTCACCTCATTTGAATGGTTTTCACCGGCAAATGGGTTAATTTGCATACAGGAACTGTGTCTGTGCAGGAATAGTGCAGGAGTGCTTGTGCTCATCCCTGCAACTTATTCTGGATCACACGGCAACCATATTGCCTCCAGGACCTCCTGCACTGTTCCTGCACACCGTGCAGGGCTTGCTGAATCCAGGGGAATGTTTATACTCTCCATATGCTATTAATGAATTACCCCATAATATTGTTGCCTCTAAGAGTTTCCACTGAAGGGAATCATCCTTTGTTGCTGCCATAAATGGATTATGGAGAATGGTATTGCATAGTTTACCCTGTGTTTGATGTCCAGTCCCTAGTTTTTTTGGCTTGCATACAATATGTGCTTAAATAGTTATAAATGTCTGCCATCCCAGAGAAAGTTCCCGAACAAATGTTTGGTTTTCTTTAACCGTTATTATAAATTAGGGTAAGGAATATGTTGCATAACATAATATGCTTACCTTATAAACATTTTTATTGCTCCAACCCTCTGAAATAGGAATAAATGTATTAAAATAAAGCAATTAGACACATTCTCGGCTGGAGTGCCTTCTGTGTGGAGTCTGCATGTCCTCCCCATGGTCAAGTGGCCTCCGAAAGACATGCTTGAATGGGCATGCCTTCACTGAAGGTTGGGCATCGGGCTGGCAACTCGGCACCATAAAAATCTACTGCCAATCAATAGCGGTCTGGAGTTCCACTGTGCCAATCCCTAACCGGGAAAAGACAAAAAGACAAACAACAACAACAACCACAGAGATGTCTAAGATTTAATATAAGCATTTTTTAATGCTGATTGTTGTGTCTATATACCTCAGGATTTTGGGGTCTTGTTACAATTCACAACAACTGTTTCCTCATTCTTCCTTTGCAACTCCTGCAACAGTATCATTTGAAAAGACTTTTGCCTCACCTGATTTCAGTTGCAACTTTAGCGGCTCATAAAAAGTCTCCTGTTCTGTTTTGGCCTCTCTAAAGTCTTATTGTCTTGGATTAAAAAAGGCAGTAATTAGAGACAATGATCATTTTGGTTGCTATATGTACTGAAGTTTAGAATTGTTAGCAGTGAGTTTACCACAAAAAAAAAAAAAAAAGACAGGAATAAAATGGACTGCCTTGCCTTGTGCCTTTCATTAACTTATAAGCCTTGTAGATGGCATCTCTCTGAATTTTAGTCTGTAGTGTACTGCTTGAACTGGCTTTAAAACACAGAAGGAAGTAAAGTCCTTTCTATTACTTTACAAAAGTAAGACTAGCAGATGGATTTAAATGTTTTTTTTTTTCAGAAATCTACAAATAATTCCCAACTGGGTCTGACTCCATCCACTGAACCTGCTCTAATGTGATCAGTGTCCAGATGTGACAAGAGCTACTATGGACAAGTACCAACTCTTTGCACAGGTGATGTAAGGGTTTGTCCAAGACTTCTCTTATTCTAATTTGTAATATAGGTACGACTAGATAATAATCATAAATGCGATCTCCATATCCAAAATGGTAATAGAAAGATGCATCACAAACATGGAAGCCTCTATATCCACAAACAGTTTATGAGTAACTCTAGTAAACCTACACTTATAAGTACATACCTTCAACCTATTCTCCTTTGTGGTTCTCATAGCCTTACCAATTTGTAAACTTCATTAAAAACAAAACTAGAAACAGGTTACAATAAAATTGTTAAGTTTGCAACCGCTGATTCTTATTACTCATGTCATTGCATTGCTTGAACTACCTCAACACCTAAATTACCTTCAACTTGTAATAGCTCATAGTATCACACAGAAACCTACAGCCTGCCCAGCCCTTAGATCTTCTAACCACTCATACCTCCTTAATGGACATCAACGACCAGAAGAAAAATGACTCGTCTGTCTCTATAACTCAAATAAAAGTTCTGGACAAAGTCTGTACTTCTATACTATAGTTAAAATCTGGAAAAACCTATCACTGTCTGTTAGGCACAACAGTAACCTGACATCCCTCAAACACATACTCAAAGAATTCCTTTCCAAATCCTGGATTTGCACATGCACTACACCAGGTTAATCTCTTAACCCTAAGCCTCTCCATCTTTACAGTCTAATTTCACATAGCATCACCAGAATTAATTCCTCTAACTTACTTCTACATACGTCTTCTGCACCTATTCCTACTCTTTTTCTTCTCTTGTCCATCTTATCATAAGGCCTCTCTCACACTTATGTCATCTCCTTCCCTTCTCCTTTCCCCGCATCACGCATCTTAATTCCCTGTCACCCTTCTCTACATTCACTTCATACTTCTCTGCTCCTTGTCCTTGACTCTTGTCTTTCTTTCTGCTCTTCCCCTTTTAGACTTTATTACCTGTCTCCTCTCTTCTTACCCCCCTTTCTAACTTCACCCCCCAAGCATCACTATATATCCTTTCTAGAAGTATAAATATAAAACTGACTGCTGTTCATATATTGTTTTGTATTATGTTCTTCTGTTCTCATGCAGCAACTCATATCATAACCATGATTACCTAAATGTCAAAATTATATTATTTTAGTAACTATTGCCTGATGTTTATTTTTAATTATTTGTTAATTATTTCATGTCTTTAACTCTTTGTTAATTATTACTTCTTTTTACACTACATTTCTATGTATCCTGAGCTTTTCTCCCTGGGCCACCACTGAAAATGGGTACTTATAGCCCACTTGGACTTTCTCAGTAAACAAACACCAATAAATAAATAATACTTAAACATAAATAATTACATCCAAATTCACTCAAGAGATTGAGTAATGACTACTTTTTGAAGTTATTTGCCTGGTTATAGGAATGCTATGATCATGAAGCACATGGAATAATCAGTGGAAATACAGTTTCATTTTACTTTATTGTATTTTATTTATTTGTTTGTATTATCATGGACATTTCCTTCAGAAAGTGGCTAACTCTTCTCTCAAAAGATGATAAAATTCAACAGATTCCTGCTGAAGAGCTTTGCCTCTAGAGGTATGTATAATAGCCTTATAAACAACTGCAATAGTTATTTTATTTATTTATTGACAGTTGATTACTGAGAAAGTCTGACTGGGTAGGTGTTCAATTTCAGGGAAGATAGCTCCAAAGTATTACAAAAAAAGTAATAACAAAAATTGTACAATCTTCAAAAATAACACAAAAATATACATATTTAATAATTTTCTTATTTAACGTATCTCTTTAGAGTGACCCCTTCTAATTGTTCTCTGTTTAGGAACTTAACCAACCTGTTAACCCATTCTGCTATTTTCAAGCTAGCCCTATCCATCTCACTGAAACATTTGACAAAGGCCTGACTGATATTATGTATCTTTTTATCTAGTCCTTCTTAGCCTTATTTGTTATGTTTATATTCATTTGCTGTTTCTGCTTCTTGGACCCCCATGCTAGTAACTTGCCAAGTTTACTTCCTATTCCTTAATTTCCAGTTTCCACTCTGTGACACACACTGTACCTTTCTCTCCAGCATGTTATGTTTGAATCACTGACTAGGTTTAGATCCATAGATCATGTGACCCTTATCCTATTTGTCTTGCAGATCTGTAGCAGCTCCATCAGGGCTGGATTTGCGAATGCCTTATAGGTTAGGCATAGGTCACCCTTTAATAGTCAGTAGGAGACAGAGTAAAGGACTAGGGGTTTTAGTCTATCTGCATAGGACATGTTGTTAACACCTTGTATTTTCTTTGTGAGGAATCTCTGGAGTCACTCCAGCTGTTGTAACTACCTAGTAAAGTACATGCCAAATGGAGCATTGTTCTTAATTATTGGTCTAATGAATGGATAGAAAAACTCACTAAGCTAGGCATCAAACCCTATATCACTAGGTTGGTTGCAAACTGGCTCACAGATAGAACTCACAGTGTGAAAGTAGCTGACTCCAAGTTAGACTGCAGACCAGTCACGAGTGGAGGCCCACAGGGTTCGGTCCTGGGTCCTCTCCTGTTTGGTATCTACTTCTCTGAAGTCCAGCCAACATGAAGGGATTCTGGCTGACAAAGTTCACAGATGATTGCAAGTTGGGAGCTATTATTAACTCCCCAAGTGATGTTGACATCCTGCAGAAAGGCCTCACTGAGACCAACAACTGGTGTCAGAACCATGGCCTTAAGCTCAATGCCAAAAAATGTGTCATCACCCCCCTTGGGAAAAATCAGTTCCCTTGAATTACCATGTCAATGGTAGTTCACTGAACAAAGAAGGGGTTATAAGAGATCTGGGAACATAGGTTGACAGCAAGCTCTCTTTTGACCACCACATTGCCACTGTGGTCAGAATGTCCTTCTATGTAGCGCATCTTATTACTAAGGGTTTTGCATCCAGGAAGAAAGAGGTCATTGTCTTCCTCTACTCTTCTCTCATTAGGCCAATCATCACATACAATGCCCCATTTGGCATTTACCTCACTAGACACCTGCAACAACTGGAGAGGCCGCAAAAGTACCTCACAAAGAGGATCCTAGGCCTTAAACTTTTGTCCTATATGGACAGACTAAAAAAATTCCAACTATTCTCTGTCTCATATCGTCTACTTAGAGGTGATCTCTGCTTGACTTACAAAGCCATGTCTGATCCAGCTCTGTTAGAACTGCTACATCTAAAGAAATCCCAATCCCTCTGCACCACATGCTCCAGAGACCTCAACCTTATTACCACAATCAACAAAACAAGCTGGAGAGACAGGTTCATAACCTAGAGACTGCCCGTGCTCTGGAATAGATTTCCCATACATGTCAAGCAGAGCACCTCACTGGCCCACTTCAAGAGAAATCTTGATGAGTGAATGGGAAATAGAAAATTCACCCTGGGGATAACTCCAGTGGCTCTACTTGACAGAGGCACTGGGAACTAAGGTCAGGTGGCAAAATTCCAGGGTAGTCCTATGGTCTAGGCTTGTAAAGGTTCCAGAGCCATTAGCCTGGTACACACCTATGAACCTGAGTACAGTGGGACTATAACTTCCTTGGATCGAGATGCCATACCTTTACTTATAAGCTGTGCCACATAGAACAACTTCCTCACCACTGTGGACACATCAAAGTACTGGCTACTGTAAATTTGTATATCTAGATCTCTCACCTCTGAGTCTACTCTTAGGGGTCTGCTATTGGTGTTATAATTTGGTGGGGTCTTTGGCTTCCCAAGGGGTTTAATAATACATTTTTCACATTTAGTTTTAGGCTATGGCTCTGGCAGTAATCATTAGTCTGATTTAGACCCTCCTGAAATATATCTAAATCACTGGGGATTTGATGAATGCCCCAAGCTTGCAGTCATCTGCAAATTCTATCATCCAGAGGCCTTCCCCATTAGCCTTGATTTCAGAGAAGTATATCCTGAAGAAGAGTGGTCTCATTACTGAGCTCTTTGCACAGCACTATTAACTGGCCTCTTTCTGGATCTGGTTTCATCAGCTTTAACCACATGTATTCTGTCTGTGAACCTATTAGATATCCATCTGGTGACATAGGAATTTATGCACAGTTTTCTGAGTTTATTTATGACACCTGAGTGTGGGATTGTGTCAAATGTCTTTGCCAGGACAAGGTAGGTGGTATGCACTGTTTTACCATTATCCATGGCCATAGTGACCTTTTCTAAAAAGTCCACTAGATTTAGTAGGCATGACCTGCCCTTGACAAAGCCAAATTGGGTTGGGGCCAGTGTTTGGAGGTTTCCTGTGTCATTATTTATCAGGTCCATGATTATTCTTTCCAAGGCCTTACATATAAGACTAGTCAAACGTATGGGTTTGTAAATATCTGGTTTAGTTGATGGTCCCCTTTTTTGCAGAGGGATGACTGTTGGTATCCTCAATTCTATTGAAACAAAGCTAATCCAGAGGTTGTGGTTAAATGGAGATCTCAGTTTCCCTGATAGGCCTGATTCAAGCTCTTTAACAGACAACTTGGTATATGGTTGGGCCCTGTTGAAGCTGTGTTTTAGCTTTAGAGAATGCAGTAGCAAGCTGTTATTTAGTGATAATTGGTGGGTGCATGGTGGAGGGTATTTCTTGGTAGGAGAACTGGGTGTGAAGGGGAAGTGAAATCTGAGTTGAAATTATTAGCCTGCAAATTTGCTATATCTTTGGGCTGAGTATCGGTGATGCCACTAGTTCTCACATTATTGGCTGGTGCCCTTAAGATTGCAGACATAACTGAAAAATGCCTTATTGTTATCCTTAGCTTTAGAGGCTATTTTTTCCTCAAAGTCTGTTTTCAGAGTCTTGACTAGTTCCCTGATTCACTTGTTTAGACTAGTTAGGAACTTTCTTTTCTATAGTTCACATTTCCTCTTAGTTTTTGACAGGGTTTTCTTTCTTTTGTTGTACAACTTATTAATTCAAGGGGTCCACCAAGATGGCTTGTTTTGTGCTTTGACTTGGGATTATTTCAGTCTGGTACTGGCATCTCTAGTCGTCAGGGCCGGCAACTCGGCACATAAAAATCTACTGTCAATCATTAGCAGACTGGAGTTCCGCTGTGGCGACCCCTTACCGGGAAAAGCCGAAAGACACAACAACAAAAACAACTGGCATCTCTAGTTGTTTATATGGTTGTACTTTTATGTATTCCTCTGCATAGACTTCTGTGTTTTCTAGTTTTGGGAGAGTTTGGAAACTAGCTATGCCATCACTTAATATGAGGTAGTTTGTCTTAGAAAAGTTCTTAATTTCTTTGGAGTTAGGTGGGGGGGTTTAGTTTTACCTTCATTTCAAGGGAGATAGCTTTGTGATCTGATCTCATCAGTAAAGACTTTGGGGTGCAGTGCTCACCCATATTTGTTGGTAACAGATCCAAGATATTTGCACCCCTAGTGGGGATGCAGAGTGGCTGCTCCAGAGCATTTGAGTTGACAACATTAAGAAATCTTTGGGACTGTATGTTCATGGCTGTGTATGCCTCCCACTTTATGGAGGCATAGCTAAAATCACTCATGGGAATGATATTGGCTTAGATGGTGAGTGATTCTAGTAACTTCAGGTATGAAGTATGGGTTTCCTGGTTCATGGAGAGGGGGTCCTGCAGCCAACAAGAATATGGTAATTGATTTTCCCATGGATTAGTTGGACATGGAGTAGCTCATACATGTCCTATTGCTTTCCAGCCTTAAGGTATACTTATCCTTTTAGTAGATAGATACAACTATGCCTTTTGCTCTTTCATGTTCAGTGGGAGGACAGTGACAGGCAAATAACTGTAACCTCCTCCTTATCCAGCCTGGTAAGAGGGACATCAGTGTGCCTCACAATGGAGTAGCCTATGACCAAAATATTGTGTTGTGGGGTGTTTCACTTTTTGGGTTTGGAAGTTGAGACACAACGAGATGTGGCTTTATGTGTTGTGATGGGAATTGTCTTGTTTGTGTGCATGCAGAGTTTCTGAGGAATGCACTTGAGAGGCCTTTCAGGTTTGGGTAAGTTACACGTGAGCACCTCCACATATGTGGGTCTACTTGTCTGGTCCTTTGTGGGTGTGGTGATTGATCTGTGTGTGTGTATTGCTAACAACCTGTTTGTTGCTTTTTGCATTTGTATGTGAGACTCTGGAGTCCAGTCTCATTGTATAACTACATCTCTCACATACTGTATTTGTCTGTCTGAGAATTAAGTGGTTTTCAGTGTACATAAAGCAATTGCTACATTGCTTAAGGATGTCCACATCAAACAAACTAGATTCAGAAATAGCAGGAAAGTGCCTATCCATGACTGCAGGTCCTAATGTGCAATTTGCAAGGGATAGGAGTGGAGGGTGTTTGAAATCAGACAAGGGATGGGTACTTACCTTGATGTAATCTACAGCTAACCTAGCCAGCAAAGCTGCCCAGTGCACAAACCAGATGCTCTTTGACTGCTGGGTGCTTTAATAATGTAATGCATACCTAAACAGTCCTAACTAAAAACTTTTATGCTGCTAACTGCACGAACTAGCTGCCCTGTGAGTAGAACAGGATTGAGGTAAAGTTCTGAGATAGTTTTATAGGGAAATTTTAGCTTCTGGGGATTGCATACACACACACACACATATATATATATATATATATATATATATATATATATATATATATATATATATATATATATATATATATATATATATATATATATATATAAAAGGCACCACTAACCATCGATGCATGAAGAGCAGCTTTGTGCAAATGCAAGGCTTATATACAATCCAGAAAATGCAAGTTTTACACTAACTATGCCCTAATGCCAATTAGATAAGCACACAATGAGTTTTATAACAGAAATTTCCAGCTAAGGTAGGCAAAATCAGCCCTCTCCTGTCACAAGAGTGCAGACTTTGACCCTCAATGTAAAACGACTGGTTTGTAGCCCAAGTGTTAAGGAATCACAAAGAGATGCCTACTACTAACTAAAAATCACTGGATACAATATATTTAAAGCAGCAGCCCTTCCAGCACTTAGAAAATGCAACTTTTAAACTTTGAAGAAGTGCAGAAAACAATAAATAGCACAGAAATCTTTAACAGTTTAATTACAACAACTAAAGCAAATGCAGGATGTTATTTAGTTTTGTTTGTCTTGCCAAGGATGGCTTCATATGTTTGCAAAATCTCTCAAAGTCTCCGGCATCATCATCAAATGATAAGCAGCTCTAGATAAATAACCTTTGCTTACTGTTTAGCAGAATTGCTCCCACCACACCAATCAAGCCTTAATGGCCACATTCAATTCCAGGGACTGTGATATATTTAAGGCATTAACAATAATCCAATCACTAAGCAGATCAGTACAATACAGTTCTAACTAGGCCCCTGATCGTTAAAGTATTTTCGATCTCACTGACCCAGAAGCCTCTTAGGTATTTTCAACAAGGCAGATTAATCTAAAGAAACAAAATATTTACTTATAAAAAAATCAAATAATTTACTTACAACAAGCCATAGATGAATCAAATAGAAAACAGCTCTTAACTTTCTGTTGTGGAGATAATCAAAAGCTAGATTTCTTTGTTCAGTGTTTAGCAGAAGTGCTCCCGCCACACCAATAAAGCCTTAATGGCCAGAAAATCAAAACTTTTATGACAGACAGGGCAAAATGATAAGGCATAATAAGTGACATGCTGCATAATCAGGGACAGTTGAGAGGTACAGCAAGCAGAAATGAAGCACTCCACTGGCAAAGGTTAAACAGCTTTCTGTTTGTTAGTATGGCAAAAGTAAATTCTAATTGTGCTGGTTGGCACTATCTGCTGTAAGCCTCTAGCATGAGACCTGATCTTGACAGTGCACAGGGTATCCTTAACAAGACTTTATAAAGCCCCTCAGTGCAGTTAAGATCTGATCTAGTGGCAGAAAAGCACTTAACACATTTATTTTTTTTCCTCTGATTTCAAAGTATGGTCATGGCACTCTTTAGACTACATTTTAAAGGATTTCCACTTTATTATTAGAAGAAGCATACCACTTTGTTTAAATTTTAGGAAACCTCTGGCCCCTTTTGTATGAACTTTAGAAGTGCTCATCTATAAAAGCTAAAGAACCGCTTCCCTTTGGATCATCAGTTGAAGTCTAAATTGATGGGTTCATTTGCAGTACTACTGAAAAATGGTTCATATTCCCACAAGGAGTGACCTTGATGATTCCTGCAGAAAGCAATATCTCATTTGTCCCTAGTGACATATAATGATCTAATGTCTGTAAGGTGAGATGGAGCTATCTCCATCTTCAGCGTATAGTTCCATCCATAATCCTCTTAGTTTTGGAATTTCCATAAGTTGATTAATTTTTTTTTTTTTGTGTGCTAACATGCCTTCCTGTGTCAGGCTTTGATCTGCCAAGACACTGACTTTGTCCCAGGTTATAATCCCCCTCAATAATATGGAACCTTCCTCTCCACCTCTTCTATGGACATCTTCAAGCAAGTTAGCCAAAAATCTAAGGAAGTCTTCACTGAGCAAATAGATTCATTCGAATACCCAGTAACCATCTGCAGTGCTAAATTTCCCAACCATCCTCCTTCCTTGTCTTGATAAACATCATGTAACTTGCATCTCAGCTATTTACATGCTAATAATCAATTTTTTTCTTTATAAATACTGGTTCCCAAAAAGATCACATTCCAAAGAAGTTGACCACTTTTCTCCCTCTAATGCCAGCCTTGAGGCCACCCATATCCATCAGAACCTGATCCATGACTTTCTCCTTTTGAGACTCCACTGCCTGCTTGCAGTTTCATGGTGGTGCCTCTACTGTGCCAGTTGCACTCAGCTCACTTTTCTGCTCTCCCTTCCTGTCCTTCTCTTTGCTCTACTCAACTATCCCTGTCTGCATCCCTCTTTTTCCTTTCACTTCTCCATTCCTAACTCCAAGTTTCCCTCAAAGTATTCAAACATCTCTTCCTCATTTTGTCTTCAGCCCATTGGAGCACTGTAAAATTCTAATATCAACAATTTCTCTGCCAACATTACTGGATCTCTATTAAAATAGTTTCTATTTCCCAAGTATATACCTAATATAAAGCTTTCTAGTATTCAGGAGGATTACAAAAATACATGATTTAAATTATTCATGCAGGAACTCTGATTCTGTCCATTAAAGTTTCTGTCTGTTTCTGTGCCCTTTATGTTTCTTCATTCAAACTCTCTTCTCCTTCATAAACCTGTCTTGCAACTGTTCCAAAGGATTCTTATTTCTTATTAAATTCCAAACCTTGCTCCATATTTGAAATGTAAGTTTCTTTATCATTCTTTCTTGCTTTCCTTTTTTTTCTTTTCAAGTATCACATTCTATTGACAAGGATTGTGTATCCTGGCCTAGCCTAGATACCCTTGCCTAACATCTGGTTAAACATGTTTGCAGAAGATTCCAGTTTCAATCAACAAGTCAGGAAGAGAGAGCGGTTCTCCAACTAAGATGGCACAAAATGGCTGGAACTACATTCTGCTGTTGCAGGGTCAGAAGTTATTGTTTTATATATTATCATGTCTCTTATCGAAGTAATCTTGTTCAGTAATTACCTGCGTTTTATCAGTCATAATTGTGATTGATATATACTTGAATAATATGTATGTATGTTGTGAAGCCTCTTATCTGACAGTGGAAACCTGAGTTAAATCCACAATTTTATCAGAATGACCTAAATACTTACCTAGTCTAAGAAACATTATGATCTTTGGACCTTCTCTGACATGAGATATTTTTGTTACGATTTTCTCATCTCCTAGGTACAAAGCTAGTCCTTCCTAAAACTATCCTATTTCCATCCTTATTACACAAAATATTCACTGAAATGTGTCAAAAAGAAAGTAAACATTATAAACTGTTTTATGAAGATTAATTAACTGGGCATCCTACTAAATACAAGAGCTTCTTTTCAGGCAGGACCCAGGAATATTACTTGTGTGCATGACTTGTTCAGAGCCACACAGTTTGCTAATGGAATTTGAGGGCATTAACGCAAGGCCTACAAAGTGAAGCTTCTTAGTAGTGCATAGCTTAAAGCTCTGAGTTAAACTCCTAGGGTTGCTCCAATAAACTACTGAAAGCTACAGACTTAGCAACTAAGTGGCAAAAATTCGAAGAAAATAGTGTCTCTCCCTGTTTATATGGCCCACCAAAACGAGAAGCTACAAGAAAGGACAATAATCCTATTATTAATGCCCTATTTTTTTCAACCAGCCCAATAGCCCAGAAGTTAAGGTACAGAATTACCAACTGGTAGATTTGAGTTTGAAACCTGGTTGCAGCACAAATGGGCAGCAACAGTCTCTGTGTGAAAGAAAGGCCTGGCAATCTATTTCCTTAGTATGTCAGAAGAACTCTGAATCCTACTCATAGAGTCACCATGAGTTGATCTTGACTTACTTTTTTTTTATTTTTTTCAATCTGTGTTTCTTGCAACAGAAATATTATTATACAATAATTTTGACTGGATTTATCAAACCCAGTAATGTTCCAAGTTATAAAAAGAAAAAAAAAATTCTGGAAAACATTTTCTGTGTGCCATTTTCCTTAGAAACATTTCTGTTATAAAATTTTCATAAAAAAATAAAACTGTAATAACAAAGCACACTATATAGCAAAGAAAATTGAAATATTTATGAAAAGTAAAAAAAAAAAATACTAATACCCTAACAGAGTTTAACCAAGCAAGAAGTCATACCCTAGTCCACACATTCCCTACAGGGACTCCATAATCTACATCGTTAAAGTGTAGCTTAACAAGTCCTTTTTGTATTAACAGCAGTACATCTTAACAAACACAATATGCTGAAAATAATCACATTTCTTGTAGCTGTTATCTCAAAAAATAAATTGTTTACATAGCAATGCTGTAATATTATAAGCTTCTAGCCATCCTGGTCTAACATGGGGATAACAAGAGAAAAGTAAAAACACCCCTTCCCCCCAAAATGACTAATTCTGCTATTCCGTTATTGAACATTTTGGTTATCATTCAAATGAATATACAGACTGATTCAGAAACATGCCGAGCACTACTGCAGATTTCCTCCTGTAGGCACTGTTCATAGTGTGATACAGCCCAAAGTTCATTATTAGTCAAGAAGGTGAAATTTCACATATTTGTTTGCAGTCAATTAGTAAACTCATTCATGCTAGATGCAGGGCATGTGATAAAAGAGAACTCACAGCTCTGGTTGGGATCCAGACAAGAAAAACTGACAAGCATGGGAGAAGCATGTGCCTCACTGTAAGATGCAAGATTGATAAAGTAGAACACTTCTTTAAAGAGACCACCACAGTGATTATATCCATTTTATGGCCATACAAAGGAGTTGAATGGGAGTAGAGAATGACCCAAAAAGGAGAGCAATCAGGATAATGCACAATGGAAACATGGGACTTAAGATGGTAAGAGATGTGTGGGGAAAGGTAGTGATAGAAGGGTACAATTTTTTTTGAGGGACAGGTGCCCCATTTTCTTCTGTTTTTTAAAAAGGGAAGCTAAGGAAGGATGTAGTGGAAAGTGAGGGTAAGCTAAAAGGTTAATGGACAATAGCAGGCAAAAGCACAAACATAGAACATGCAAAATCTGATAATGGAATTACTGAGGGAGGGGAAGACAGTGGAGCCAGAGGCATACAAAGGAAAGACATTGGCGATGGAGTGGCTTAGATAACAAACATGGACGGGCATTGACACACAAGGAAGGGGGTAGAGAAGATATGGCCTTCCATGTCACACTACCTGTGTGATACCCAGGGTGAGGTCAGACAGAACTGTTCAACCACCTCACTGTGCCATGCCTGAAGTGTTGATGGCAGATACAGGCAGTGATGTGACTGCCAGCCACAACAGGAATTTTTCTAAGAAATTCTTTTGAACTTCCACATGCTGCTCTAACATCTCCCACACCACTGCCACCATCTTCCAGAATGTGACAAAATCACTACCTCTTGCAGAACCACCTGTGGGAATGATGGCAGGTTCTGTTGAATCACCACTACAGGAGGTAGAAACCTGACTCTCTCCTGCTGCAGCCACCAGGGCAGGCAGTCCAGGATGCTGGGTGGGAAAAAGCAGGGGGTGGCTGGACCTTCTGGTGGACTGTCTACCATGGTCATGCCACTTGTACAGCCACAGCAGCTGCTGTACAAATTAGGAACTCTAATGGAGGGAAATAAAATAAGAAACATTTAAAACATTAAAAAAGGAAGGTTAGCGACAAATGAAGAGTGGTACACAGAACTGTAAGTAGTTGCTCTCAGGAAATTGACATAATCTTTGAATTTCTTAGGACTCTGGTATATTTTTTAATCACATATTACCCCTACCAAACTGCAGATATTATTTACTCATCACAATGATGCAATTTGAAATAGATTTCCTTTGTTGAGCGAAACTGCTCACACAGGATTCTATTTTGTTGTGTGATACATAAGAGAGAATGAATGAGGAAGAATTGCTATTATCAAGCACCCTCCCCTCCCTTTTTTTTACATCTGAGTTTAGATTACTACATCTGAATTGAGCTTCAAGACCTGCCTGTCTGAACAGAGATTGTTGCTGCTAACCTTCCTGGTGAGTATAGGAGAAGTTGCTATATTTCTCTGCTTTTCTCCTTTCCTGTGGTTGTTCTCTGTTTGACAGATTCTTGTTTTACAGGGAACTTTTCCTCTATAAATAAAAGGCTGTTCAGTGGCTCGTAGTCTTTTCCACTGAACTGCTGGCCACAGTGCATACTGGCTTAACATACAAGAGAGAAGAGAGTGGAAAAGCCTTACTGTTAAATAAGCCCTTTTTACATCTAACGTTATACTAGCCACACAAAGCACTATGTCACAGGATTATTAACTTACTATTGTAGCCCTTCAACCTTTACTAAGGACCAGCTACTAGGTAAAACTCTTCCCTACCAATGTAAGATAACTTATTTTTCCTGCTGGGATTAACTAGTTTCTTTGAATTTACACTGCTCTTTGCTGGATTATCTACATTTTGTATTACTCCCTGTTATTGAACTGTTTGCATTTTACTCATCTCCAGGATGACTGCTGTTTCACATCATGGGTGAATGTTTGATGTGTGTGTGTGTGTGTGTGTGTGTGTGTGTGTGTGTGTGTGTGTGTGTGTGTGTGTGTGTGTGTGTGTGTGTGTGAATGTCAGGGAGTGTGTGTCAAGGTATACTGGTATCTGAATGCATATGTATGACTCCAGGGGGATACCTTTGCCAATGTGATACATGAGCTGCCAGGGAGAACACTAGTATGGGCAGGTCTGAGAGTGCTATTGTTTGATTCAGAGACATGGTAATGACAGGATAATGAGGTCTTAGTCATTGTGGCCATTCATCTCTTGAATCACATTTTCTTAGTGCTGCACTAATTTACCAACCCACTCTGATTATTTAGTGAAAACAATGAGATGATTTTATTGAATCCAACCCATGCCCAATACATTATTTTCTGTCAAATACAAAAAAAAAAAACTGTATAGCTTTAATCATTTTTAAAGGGTGTTGCTTAGAGTGATAACCATATCAACCGATAAATTTTCTGCTGAAACGTATTTAACAATTAACATTAAGAATGATCTTTTCTTGTACACTATTTTTTTCAGTACTGCCCAGATTTACTCCTTCAGATATATTAATGTACTAGAAGATCTATCATTCCCATCTAGTCCTGTAACATATTTTTTATTGCTTGTTTCATGCTTAAATATACTTACATGAATACACTGCAAAAAGAGAAAAATATCGGGACTTAAGTAATAATCATAGACATCCTGTTTTCTTTTTTAATAGATCTAACTCTGTTATCATTCCCTAACACAATTTGTATTTTTTATTCTTCATCTTATTCTTCATTTTAGGCACTGCACTTCTATTTACATTCCATTTTTATACCTCAAACATTCACCTATCCATCAGTTTCTTATTCTAACTCACTAACTGGGGTTTAAAGACATGGACTATAGAGTGCTATTTGCAGGGTGTGGGTAATTCAAAGACAGAAACAGGGCATCCATGCAGTAGCAGAAATAGAATGGTGTGCAGCACATGCTAACAAATGCCTAATGGACTTAGTTAATGTGTGTCACTGACAAGCAGAACTGAGAATGATGCATGGAATGTTTATTCCTTTATATTCCTGGGATACAAAGTTATCTGTCCCATTAACCATCTTAGATACTGGATCCTACCGGCGACCTACTTGTGACATATTAGGGATATTGCAGGTGTCAGATTCAATCCTAAACCAGTTTCTCAATGTAATGCAGCAACATGTGCAGGAACATATAAGCTTCCTCAAAACAGTGAGGGAGAGAACCAACACCATATTGGCTTTTTATGACATAGCCTATTTCCCCTGTGGTCTTTGGAGCCACAGATTGCACGCATGTTCCTCTCAAGGCCACAGCTTTTCCAGAAGTCATGTGATACACAAGCTACATAGACCACTTCATACCCCAGCCATTGTTTATAACATCTCCTTCTGCTATCCAGGCTGTCTATATGATTGGCATATTTGGCATATGTCCAGCCTTTACCAGATGTTTATTTAAGGGACTTTCAACAGGGTCTTCTGGTTGGTAGTTGCACATATACATGCTAAACAGACAGTTTTATACTGAAGGTGCCATGCAAGCAGGAAGCCGATTGTATTTAATACTCTTAGTGTTGTGTATTGCAGAAAATGTTGAATATATAGTAGATCCCTGACTAATGACCTCCACACATGACCTGAAGTCCATGCCAGATGTGGCCTAACTCAGCCTATGCAGAAATGCAAAATATAGTAGAACATATATCTGATGTACTGATGGGATAGATCTAATGTCTAGATACATCAAAAGGAGTCTTCAATACAGTTCAGACATATGTAGTGACATTTGTCATAAACAACTGCAACAGCAGGTGAAAATCATGACAGGGTCTTCCATACCATTCACAGCAGTAGTGGAGTGAAGAGTCAGGGGGAGGATCATGCATTAGCAGTACCACAGCTAAGGCAAAAGAGGCTGTAATGCATTGCAGCACTGCACACAAGTGGCATCTGGTACAGGACATAACACAGACAGCACAGATTAAAATTATGTATTTATCATACCAAGATTATGCAAGTTAGTGACTAGATGGGCTGTGGTGCACATCAGATATCATCATGATACACAGGATAAGGGGGAAAGGTTGCAGTCATCATCACTTGCATAGGTGTGGGCACAGTGAAAGGTGACTGCGACACTGTAATATGGGTTAGGGCCATGAGATTTGAACACTGTAGCCACATGTCCTCCTACAACATGACCATTAGAGATGTCCACTGTGTTGGCTTACAGTGTCATAGTTCAAAACAGTCTGTATACAAAAGAACATTGGTACCATGCATGTACATCCAGATAGGATATCCCATGTGTTGATCCTAATCTGCTGTGTTCCACATAGCCTGCATGACACCTGTGATGGTGGATTGCAGGCTGTGTGCTTACAGATTAAAAGTGATACTCTCTCAACCACAATGTGCATGGTCTGACACGGACAGTCTATGGTCACACTCCTTGCATTTAGAACTTTCCATGATGATGAACTGCATGGCCAGGGAAGGCAGACTGGATGGTAGTTCAAAGGTGTCTCACAAAGGCACCTGTAGAGGCCATCTTTGCTACCTCTGGCCACAGCAACATTACATAGTTCATGTCCCTTTATTCCAAGTCATCCTACAAGCAGTTTATCTACAATGCAGAATCTGTAGGCACCTTGATCACCATCCTGCATAGCTAATGGAAAATTCCAAGTGTTGCAGCCATATCAGGGACAGCCCTGGGGTTTTGATGATGCTGTGTCCCTTTGCATCTATTCACTGTATTGGGTATGAACACCTCATAGAAGATGTACAATTTGGATGGCATGTGGGTCAGAGGAAGATTGTCATGTATTGGTAAGGTTGTATGCTTGTTTTTTACCTCAATAGGTGTCTCTATAATGGTGGATATGGGTGATCTCTCCCTAACAGTGTCACTGTGTCTTCAGGTCATGTCACTTGTATGTTGTCATGATTGTCAGCCATCGTTATCAGCCACAGTATCCCTGCTGATGTCATCCCTGTGTTGTCCTATTATGTTTAACCCTCCAGAAGTGGAACCTATGAAAGGATGAACACACGCACTTCACCACTGTCAGCCTGCCAACATGTTTTCATACTATTCATGTTCACTTGCTGAAGGACTTTTCCTTGAGCAAGTGACAATATCATGAAAAGACATTGCTAAAAGCCAGTAACTGAAAATCAAGGTATATTTTGCAGGGATGCATGTCTTACTATATCAGCCAATCATAAATACATGTGTGTGTGTGTGTGTGTGTGTGTGTGTGTGTGTGTGTGTGTGTGTGTGTGTGTGTGTGTATATATATATATATATATATATATATTTTTTTTTTTTATTATTTATTTACACTATTTACACACCATCTTTATTGTGGCTTAACAATAGATGGAGAAGTGTGCGAATTCCACTATTGCTGAAAGTGGCTTTTAGTTAAATTATTTTGCTGTGTGAGCACTCAATGAAAGTGTTTTTGTACACTTGTTTCTCTCTTACTCTGTGGTTTACATACTACTGTGTGTTAAAATATAGCTCTAGCATATGCTTTTAGAAATAACATATCATGCAAGTTGTTGTATTTAAAGACTAGAGGTTCCAGAAAGCGTAGGCATGCAGGCAGGCCTTGGTCAGTACTTCCCTTCAAACATGGAGTGTACTGTATTGCAACAGAAAGCACTAACCTTTTGCCACTCTACCTAACACTGAGTTGGTTGGTGACAGCCAGCACCCATATCCTAGCTTCCTCTGTGTGTGAGGGACTCCCCCAAAGGCTAATGAGTGATACCAAAGACATCACAACCTCAGCGAGACACTTCACTGCCAGTGGTCCACTCCCTGTGCTAGACCATTCTATCATAATGTCATGTGCCGTGTCATTTGCCTGATATATCATATCAGTAACACCTGTTGTATAGCCATATCAGGGGTACCTACAGCAATCACATACCACACCATTGACTGTCAAATCTGTCCTGATAATGCTTTTCTGGGACCTCTTTCCCCAGGAGGCACATAACATATGTGCTGAGGTCTTGCAGTAGCACTTCACTCTCCTGGCTAGTGAACTTTTCAAGAGGTTGCCTCTCTGAGATAGCCATTTCAGAATCTGTAAACCTGTTGACAAACATATTAGTCAGTTGGTATGCATTGTATATGGAAGAATGCACATAGCTATGACTACAGCCCCTCCCCCACACACTTGGCAGAGATTCTAATCAACAAATTACAATTATTTGCTTTGTAAAACTATCATACTCGGTCGGGGTGATCTTCAAAGTCTTTTCACAGACCTCCTGGACATGGGAACTGTATAGATGAGGAATGTGTGCAAAACTGCTCTTTCCTTGAACACACTTCAGGTACATTCTGCATTCTTTCAGGTTCCTATCAGCAGACTGAAGATGCATGTTTTCGAATGCGTCTTGGTTGAACTGACAAAACCGAAACAGAAAAATATCGAAGCGGCATGTAAGCAAATTCTTTCCCATGGGAAAGAATTTACGTGGCCGCTTCGGTACTTTGCCATTTTCAGCACTGAAGTGCGGTCTCGAAGTTGGTATATTTAAGTAGGAGGAGTGTGGGGGGCGGGGTGAAGCCCCCCAGTTAATTTCATGTTTTAATGTGTTTACTTTTTTTTTTCTTGTTGGAACAGTGATTTTTTTTCCCTTGGAAAAGAATTGCTGTTCTGACAGTTCGGTTTTGTAAGCTTTCTCTTACATGGGGTTGATTAATCACCGTTTGCTTACCTAAGCGTTCGGTGATCTAATATAGATCCATTCTTTCTAGATATTGGCGGTGAACTTGACATTTTCATGGGTTCAGATCACACTCTTCCTTTAACAGTGGACATCTCACAGTCTATTTGTTTTTTATCCACTGGCTCCTTAAAGAACAATCTAACAGTATTATGAATTGTAAAATCAGAGGTTTTACTTACACTGGCTGACTTTACAATGTCTACAAATGATTTACATTACTCTTTCACTTCCATTTTCTCTCATCCATCTTGTTTCAGACACTGACTTATCTGGTGACCAGTCAGCCCAAGCTCCATCTGCTGCATCAAATACAGGCATATAGACAACTGGAATCAGATATTTTGTATTACCTTATGTATTATTTATTCAATCGTCAAAATGGAGATAAAACAAGAATATATACTACTTAAAGTGGGAAAAGTAATAGGTTGCATTGATATAAAATCACTGCATTATATATTGCTACTGAATATTTGCAAAATCTCATAAAGTATTTTTCTCAGTTAAACTAGAATCTCTTAATAACAACATACAGACAGAATATCAAGTAAAACACTGAGAATTGTATGCCCAGGATCTATACAAAATCGATAGCCATACATTTAAAACTGTATATTACTAATCCTATTAACTTCTAGTGCAAATAACTAATAGTGCAATTAACTATATTAACTCCATAAACTAGTCAATTCCAAGAGTTTGAGTCAAAAAGGGAGTGAAGGGCAAGTCAGAATCAAATGAGAGAGGAAGAGCAAGGTTATTTCATATATATATATATATATATATATATATATATATATATATATATATATATATACATATATACACACATACAGAGAGAGAGAGAGAGGCTCTTATAGGTTTCAAAGAAGGTTAAGGCCTTTTTTATGGGAGATTCTGGTGTCACTGGTTTTGCAAACATGACACAGGTCACTTGGCATAAAGTTGTTTTAAGCCTTGTAAGCAAGGCAGATTTCACCCTGTGTTGTCACAGACACAGAGAGAGAGAGAGAAGTGAGGTTGGCCTCTAAGACATTCTGCATATGTAATGCAACTCAAGCCTTTGATTTTCTTTGCAAAGGAATGTTAGGGTCTTTTTAGGTGAATCAGTGTCTGGACATGTACATGGCAAAGAGAATACTGCATTCCATTATTAGTCTAACAAGAGAGGATTAGAGAGGTATGATAACATCCTTTGACCTGGATGATATATATACATAATCGGTTGGTCAAACTATTTGGTTTCTTAATGACAATGATATACTGTGGTTGAATGAGGTCTCGTTGTCAGCCAATGCATTCAGGTTTCTGATACTGCCTCTTTTAAGAGGGGATACTGTTAATGTACTAGGAGCTGTGGTGCTCCCATTTACTAAATAATATCCTCATGCACTGTTTGGGATTTTGCTTGAGACCAAGGCCCTGACACCATTTGTTTGGCTATGGTAGTCCTTCTAATGGAATCTGTAAGTCCTTAGGGGAAATGATAATGACAATGACTACAAGTTTGCAATCATCAGCAAACTTAATTAGCCACAGGACCTTAATGTCAGTTTGGCAACAGAGAAGTGTATATCAGACAGAAGCGGCCACAATATAAGGCCATAGCACAGCTAGAAATTAGCTTTTTGGAGGACAGTGCATCCCCAGACTTAATTTGCTGTGATCTGTTTGTGAGCCAGTTAGCTATGCATCATTTAACATGAGAGTTTACATTTAGTTTGATTAGCTTACCTACAATACCCAAATGTGGAATCGTAGCAATGGCTGTATGTACATACTTGACCTTGTCCAAGACCTGAGTCTTATTTTCAAAACATCTGCCAGGTTTAACAGGACAAACCCAGTTGTTTTGGGTCAAAAGAGTTTAGGCTATCAATGCCTGTACTTAAGATGTTCATAATGAGGTACTGTATTATTTAACACATGAAGCATGCAAGGGCTATAGGTCTATAGTTTCTAGCATCATTGGCGAGGTTTCCCTTGTGATAGGGGATGACTTCCACAGTTGTCCATGCCTCAGAGATGAAGCCGGATAAGAGGCTGACTTTGAACAAATTGAGGCACGGGCACTGAGACTATGTCTGTGAAGACTAGCTGGAGATAGGGAGAGAACCATGAACTCAACTTGCCTGCTAAAATGCAAGTTATGCTTTCTGGGTCTGAGCAGGTAACATTATTGTATACCTGCTCTGAGCAGCATTTAAGCAGCAGTAAGTAGGTTGAAGCCTGTTTGCGCTGGGGTAAGCACTGCCTACACAGGTTAAGCAATTCAGAAACTAACAGAGCATAAGAAACTGTAACTGGTAGTTAGCAGTGCTTAGCTCCATGTAAACCCACTTACAACTGCTTTAAAGTGCCTTAATCACTCTGTATCCAATGGCCTGTGTTCTGCTCAGCAACAAAGGAAACAGCCTCTGCAAGGCTGAAACACAGGATCTCGCAGACCATAGACAAAGTAATTTACCACTAAGCCATGCCAGATATACATTAATCTGAGGTTTTCAGAAACATATTATCCAGCCCAGTCATGCAACAGTACAGTGAATGTATACCAACATCTAGATGTATGTGTGTGTAAATATATTAATATCTAAACAGATACAACATATCTATATATCTAGAGATGCGGACTGCAGAAAAACAAGCCACTCGTCCAACGTGTAGTGAAATAAAACTTAAATATAAATATAAAATAAGTTTAATTTAATTAATTATTTCACTACACTTTGGACGAGTGGCTTGTTTTTCTGCAGTCCGCATCTCTGGTTATATTGTTGGAGTTCTTTTTGTGGGTGCATATCTATATATCTATCTATATATATATATATATATATATATATATATATATATATATATATATATATATATATCTATGCCCGAAGGCAGGAAGATAGGAGGAAGGTTAGGAGTGTAGCAGTGAGGGTAGGAACTTTGAATGTTGGCAGTATAACTGGTATAGGAAGAGAGCTAGTTGATATGATGGAGAGAAAGAAGGTTGATATATTGTGTGTGCAAGAGACCAGATGGAAGGGAAGTAAGGCCAGGTGTTTAGGAAATGGGTTCAAATTGTTTTATCATGGTGTGGATGGCGGGAGAAATGGGGTAGGGGTTATACTAAAGGAACAATATGCCAAGAGTGTTTTAGACGTGAAGTGAGTGTCTGACAGAGTGATGTTTATGAAGCTCGAAATTGATGGTGTAATGATGAATGTTGTTAGTGCATATGCTCCACAAGTTGGGTGTGCGATGGATGAGAAAGAGAAATTTTAAAGCGAGTTGGATGAAGTTGTGGTGAGTGTACCCAAGGGTGAGAGACTAGTGATTGGAGCGGACTTTAATGGGCATGTTGGTGAAGTGAACAGAGGGGATGAGGAAGTGATGGGTAGGTATGGCGTTAAGGAGAGGAATGCAGAAGGTCAGATGATTGTGGATTTTGCAAAAAGGAGGGACATGGCTGTGGTGAATATGTATTTTAAGAAGAAGGAGGAGCATAGGGTGACGTACAAGAGTGGAGGAAGATGCTCACAGGTGGATTATATCCTATGTAGGAGGGCCAGTCTGAAGGAGATTGGAGACTGTAAAGTGGTGGCAGGGGAAAGTGTAGTTAAGCAGCATAGAATGGTGGTATGTAGAATGACGTTGGTGATCAAGAGGAGTAGGAGGAGTGTGAAAGCTGTGCCAAGGATTAAATGGTGGACGTTAAAAAAGGGTGGTTGTGAAGTGGGGTTTAGGGATGAGTTAAGACAGGCACTGGGAGGCAGTGGAGAGTTACTGAATAGCTGGGTAACTACAGCAGAACTAGTAAGGGTGACTGCTAGAAAGGTGCTTGGTGTGACATCTGGACAGAGGAAGGAGGACAAGGAGACCTTGTGGTGGAATGAGGAAGTACAGGAGAGTATACAGAGGAAGAGGCTGGCAAAGAAGAAGTGGGATTGTCAAAGAGATGAAGAAAGTAGACATGAGTATAAGGAGATGAGGCGCATGGCAAAGAGAGAGGTGGCGAAAGCTAAGGATAAGGCACATGGAGAGTTGTACGAGAGATTGGACACTAAAGAGGGAGAAAAGGACATGTACCGATTAGCTAGACAGAGGGACAGAGCTGGGAAAGATGTGCAGCAATTAAGGGTGATAAAAGATAGTGAGGGAAAGGTACTCACAAGAGAGGGGAGTGTGTTGAGTAGATGGAAAGAGTATTTTGAGAGGCTGATGAATGAAGAGAATGAGAGAGAGAGAAGGTTGGATGATGTGGGGATAGTGAATCAGGAAGTGAAACAGATTAGCAAGGAGGAAGTAAGGGCAGTTATGAAGAGGATGAAGAATGGAAAGGCTGTTGGCCCAGATGACATACCAATGGAAGCATGGAGGTGCTTAGGAGAAATGGCAGTGGAATTTCTAACTAGATTGTTTAATGAAATTTTGGAAAGTCAGAGGATGCCTGAGGAGTGGAGAAAAAGTGTTTTGGTACCTATCTTTAAGAATAAGGGTGATGTGCAGAGCTGCAGTAACTACAGAGGGATAAAACTGATTAGTCACAGCTTGAAGTTATGGAAAAGAGTAGTGGAAGCAAGGTTAAGAAGGGAGGTGTTGATTAGTGATCAGCAGTATGGTTTCATGCCAGGAAAGAGCACTACAGATGCAATGTTTGCTCTGAGAGTGTTGTTGGAGAAATACAGAGAAGGTCAGAAGGAGTTGCATTGTGTCTTTGTAGACTTGGAGAAAGCATATGACAGGGTGCCTAGAGAAGAGTTGTGGTATTGTATGAGGAAGTCGGGAGTGTCAGAGAAGTACATAAGAGTGGTACAGGATATGTACGAGGGTAGTGTGACAGTGGTGAGGTCTGCAGTGGGAGTGACAGATCCGTTTAAGGTGGAGGTGGGATTACATCAAGGATCAGCTCTGAGTCCTTTTTTATTTGCAGTGGTGATGGACAGGTTGACAGATGAGATCAGACAGGAGGCCCCGTGGACTATGATGTTTGCAGATGACATTGTGATCTGTAGTGAGAGTAGTAATCAGGTTGAGGAGTCTCTGGAGAGGTGGAGATATGCTCTAGAGAGCAGAGGAATGAAGGTCAGCAGGGCTAAGACAGAATATATGTGTGTAAATGAGAGGGAGGGTAGAGGAATGGTGAGGATGCAGGGAGTAGAGTTGGTAAAGGTGGACGAGTTTAAGTACTTGGGATCAACAGTTCAGAGTAATGGTGAATGTGGAAGAGAGGTGAAGAAGAGAGTACAGGCAGGGTGGAATGGGTGGAGAAGAGTGTCAGGAGTGATTTGTGACAGACGGGTACCAGTAAGAGTGAAAGGGAAGGTCTACAAGAGGGTAGTGAGACCAGCTATGTTATATGGGTTGGAGACAGTGGCATTGACAAAAAGGCAGGAGTCAGAGCTGGATGTGGCAGAGTTAAAGATGTTAAGATTTGCAATTGGTGTGACTAGGATGGATAGGATTAGGAATCAGTATATTAGAGGGTCAGCTCATGTTGGACAGTTTGGAGACAAAGCAAGAGAGACAAGATTGTGTTGGTTTGGACATGTGCTGAGGAGGGATGATGGGTATATTGGGAAAAAGATGCTAAGGATGGAGCTGCCAGGTAAGAGGAAGAGAGGAAGGCCTAAGATAAGGTTTATGGATGTGGTGAGAGAGGACATGCAGGCAGTTGGTGTGACAGAGCAAGATGCATAGGATAGGAAGAAATGGAAAGAGATGATCCACTGTGGCAACCCCTAATGGGAAAAGCCGAAAGAGAATGATGATATATATTTAGACATATATACATATATATAAATATATATGAACATATATACATGCAAATGCCTACATCGACACACACACACACACACATATATATATATATATATATATATATATATATATATATATATATATATATATATATATATGGGTCCACTACAGAATCTCGAAAGCTCATAATACCGAAGCCCATAATCCTGAGACCAAAATCCCGAAAATTCACAATCCCGAAAGCCCAAAATCCTGAAACTCAAAATCCTGAAAACACAAATAATGCTAATATGTCAATATAAAGACACTAATATCTACCAGCTGACCCTGACCCTAACCCTAACCCTAAGGTCCATCACTATCGCACACTCACCTGACCCGCACCCTGACTCACTTAAACCGCCCCCAACCCCAATATTTGTCACTATTGCATACATGCCTAACCTGCCCTAACCCTAACTCACTTAAACCCCTAACCCTAACATAAAACCAACCGCACACTTACCTGAACCCAACGCATGACCTAACACCACAGGGCTAACAATAGCAAAGCCACAATGACGTCCGTATGTCCATTTTGTGTTTTCAAGATTTTGAGTTTCAGGATTTTGGGCTTTCGGGATTTTGAATTTTCGGGATTTTGGTCTCAGGATAATGGGCTTCGGTATTATGAGCTTTCGAGATTCTGTAGTGGACCCATATATATATATATATATATATATACCTACATCTATGTGTCTACATAACACAGCAAGGTACATATATGTACGCAGATATATATCTATGCAAGTATATACGGACATAGTCATATATATGTAAGCAGATATATATATATATATATATATATATATATATATATATATATATATATATATATATATATCAGTATATGTGGCCATACATCTGTAGATAGCAATGGTAGATTAACAAAAACAAGTATGTCCAGATGCACCGTTAATGGATTTGAGAGGCCCCAAACAATATACGTCTTGTACGAATAGGCATGCCCCCCCCACAGCCAAACACATCCGCCCTGCAAGACACTACCAAGTGTTGTAGATCCCGTAATCAGGACCGGACATGACATGGGCACAAGATGTTAAGAGTACTATATGACATAACAGCACTAAGTGTCATGTTTAATCATAGCTTCACCTCAGGCTTCGTGCCCACTGAGTGGCACACAGCTACAGTTATCCCACTCCACAAGGGGCGATCCACCTTGGATTGTGAAAACTACTGTCCCATCAGTCTGACAAGCCTGATCTGCAAGGGCATGGTACACATTATCGTGGAACTTATAAACAAAGACATTGGCAACCTTCAAACTCTGGACCCCACCAAGTTTGGGTTTGTGAAGGGCCGACCTTGTCTCCTGAACCTGATTGACTTCTTCAAATCAGTCTCCAGAACTGTGGACGAGGGTAAGGCAGTCCACAAAGCCTATCGGAACCTTGCCAAGGCCTTTGACACCATTCCCCACTCTGGAATCACAGATAAACTTACTAAGCTGGGCATAAATCCCTATGTCACTCGATGAGTTGCCAACTGGCTTACTGACAGAACCCAGACTTTAAAAGTAGCCGACTCCAAACGCAGCTCTAGACAAGTGACAAGTGAAGTACCTCAGGGTTCAGTCCTGGGACCGTTCTTGTTTGGCATCTACTTCTCTGAAGTACAGGCCAACACTAAGGGACACTGGCTAACAAAGTTTGCAGAAGACTGAAAACTGGAAGCCATTATTGAATCCCCAAATGATGTGGATATTCCACAAAATGGCCTTACAGAAACAGATGCTTGGTGTCAGAGCCATGGGCTCAAGCCTAATGCCAAGAAATGTATAGTTATCCCCTTTGGGAAAAAAACATATACCCATGAATTGCCACTTAGGTGGCAGTACACTAAACACTGAAAGTGTGATGAGAGACTTAGGGAAACAGGTGGACAGTGGTCTCACCTTCGATAACCACATTGCCACAACAGTCAGGAAATCATTCTATGTGGCACACCTCATCACTAAGGGCTTTTCATCCAGAAAAAAGGAGGTCATTGTCCCACTGTACTCTTCCCTCATTAGACCCATTATAGAGTACAATGCCCCATTTGATATGTGCTTCACAACACATCTGCAACAGCTGGAAAGGCCGCAGAAATACCTCACTAAAAGAATCACAGGCCTAAAGCAGATGCCCTATGCTGACTGTCTAAAAAAACACCAGCTATACTCTGTGGCATATCTTCTACTCAGAGGCGATCTCTGCCTAACATAGAGGGCCATGTCAAACCCTGAGCTGTTCTCCACTTAAAGAAATCCGAATCCCTCAGAGCCACACGCTCCAGGGATCTAAACCTTGTCATCACAATGAACAAAACATGCTGGAAGGATAGGTTCCTGACCCAGAGACTCCCCATACTCTGGAATAGACTGTCCATACATGTCAAGCAGAGCACCTCCTTGGCCCTCTTCAAAAGGAACCTTGACGATTGGATGGGAGATAGGAAATTCACCCCAGGGGATCATGTCAGTCACCCTGATAGACAGGGGTCCAGGGAAGTAAATATTGTGGGAAGAAATATCCAGGGAATTGTTATGGCTAGGCTTGTATAGGCTCTAGGGCTACTAGCCTAGTACCAACCTATGAATCTATGCACATCCCACCTGTAAGTCAGGCTGGTATTGGTAACATGTCATGCTGTACAGTCTGGCTCCCATAGGAAATGTAAAATGTGGAAGCTATCAACATCCCCAGGATACATATACACAGACACATATACGCAGATACAGATATACACATTTTATATATATTTATATATATATATATATATATATATATATATATATATATATATATATATATATATATATAAATATATATATATATATATATATATATATATATATATATATATATATATACATACATATATATATAGATGTACATGTGACTACACATACACACGCAGATATATGTACAGTAAGATACATATGTAGAAGGTGCACAAAATATGGAACAGCCACTATGCCTACAGTTCACACCTGAACACCTGGACACTGTATGGGCCACCCATACAAATGACACTCATTGCCTGCAACATACACCCACTGAGAGGTCATAGGACAAAAAAAAATACACACAGGTTTGCAAAAATGGTAAACCTTTATTTGTGTACTATTACAGTTCTGTATACAATTGCTACATGTAATTGGGATTGTCTTCACAGACATGGTGTGTGTGGGAGGTCACATCTGCTTTCCACATGTGTGCCATTGGCTACTGACAGACATCCTAAGGACATCATAGTAAAGTTCCACTGCTAGCACTTACTGCTCCTGTTGACTGCAGCAGAGCTATTGGCCAATATGTGTGGACATTCTGACACACTGTGTACAGTCCAGAGGTATACAAAGAACCCTTTAGTGCAAAACTTGTGTACCATGCCTGACAATATCGATGTTAACAGCCATGTAGATGGGTATAACACATAACGACTGGTATACATATGCCACCATAGGTTATGCATTCACACACCCCTGTCTTCCTAACACGTAATAACCGCTGGTACAGGGGTGCCATGGCCACATACTACCCACTAGATGTTGACATACATCTGTACAGCATCCCACTGCTCTGTCTGATGTACATGACTGTTAAGAGAGGCCCAGCAGCAGTACATCTGGCAAGTATCTGCACATGACATCTCACTGGATAAGTACACTAAGCTGCTAGGCGTGTAACAATGCACTATGCAGGCTACAGGCAGACTGGCTCAACACTGGGCTATATCTCCTATGGGAGAATGCACTTGTACCAGCATATATAGCAGGCTGTACAGGCATGTCACAGCACAGGGTAAGATACACCTGTGTGAAAGTGCATAACCACAACCAATGAGAACACAGCCACAGCCACATATGGCAAGCTAGCATGATATTACAGTATATGGACTATCTGTTCGACACCATCCTCATATGTGCCACTCACACACTAACCCTACATATACTGGGCCACTACACAGTTTGGTCTGATGGCTGACTGTGGTAAGGGACATGTGTGTGTATGGCCCTACAAACATGTAAGCCAATACGGTAACATACATTGGAGCAGCATGTAACATCAGATAGAATGGGACCTAGGACAATGACAACTACCTCAGTCTGTACACAGCCAAGGTACATATTAACAATACATACACTGTCGACAGTCACCATAAGTATACAGACCTCAGTAGTGTACAAACAACCACAGTATGTCCAGGTTATGTCATCAAATATAACCCCTACTGTACATAACATGTGTAGCAATCTGATATCTCACTGGCTTGTTATCAGATATGATGTCACTAATTATGGTGTACAGCACATATGCACCTCTTAATGCATGACATATGTACAAAGGTTGACTGAGTTGTGGCTGGAAGCATATAAACAGGGCCAATATTGACATGTTGCTGTGATAAAATTATACATTTACTTTTGTAACAGGGTTTGTTACAACATATGTCCTATGAGGGATATGAAGTCAGTAACTGTCATGGCTTTCACCATCTACAGACTGCAGTCCTCACACTACCTTCTGCAGTTCACAGATACATGTTCTGTGGGTAACACATGACACCAAAGGCACCACACACTGCCCAGTCTGCAGATGATCCGACAGATGGGGAGTCCTCCTAAACATACAACTGACATGGCAGGTATTCATACATGTAGGACAGCCATATCCACACACACCCTGTTAAACCATCATTACTCTGAATATAGTATTGCAGCACTTACAGTCTGTAGTCAGGTGAGGCACATCCCCCTCCTGTGTTGGCCTGTTTCCACAGTGTATGTTGTCAGAGGTAAAGCCCTACTCCATCTGAGATGCTGTTTGCCAAACAACAGAATGAGTTCCTGCTCACAGTTAATGCAAAGGACCAACACAAACATGGTGTTCCTAGATACTGGAGTGTGTTTCCATGCAATTGGCTATGGGAATGTTACCACTGCTGCTCCACATGCAATCCACTAGGGGAGGGCTGCAATCCATGCAGTGGCCATCAGCTGATTATGAGCATTACCTAAAATACACATGCTGCTGCCTAAGAAAAGCAGGTATAGGTCTCCACATCCACCAGTGAGGGAGTGAGAGATGCAGACAGAGGCATCGACAAGTCAGGGAGGGGTGGGAGAGTAAAACCTAAGCATGTTTGTGTCATACATCTACCAGCACAGGGTATCAAACCCCTGATGGCTATGTAGTGCTATCACAGTTCTATGCAGTTGTTGGATGTGCCACATAGGTTACCTGCTGTGGAGTCTGCAGAACATAACCCCTGCACCTACATTGATAGCATACATAACAGCATTCCCTGGCATCAGTGGCATCTGTCCATATAGGGCATGTTTTCAGGCAGGGTATGTTCTTTGTGGGTCACATGTGATGGCACCACAGGTGTTGCAGGTGTCCAGTGGAAAACATGGGGAAGGTGCACTGTCTGCATGTATGTGACTATTGGAGAGAGTGTCATGCCCTCTTTAGGCCACTGGAATAGTCACCAATATGCAGTGTACTACACACATATTGGCTGTTGCCTTGGCGTGTGTATGTGTGTGTGTGTATGTGACATGGGTTGAGCGTGTGCTCTGGGTAATACTGGGGTTGCTAACTGTGATTGCCTGGCCGTGATGTCACATGTATGGATATGGATTTGCACCTTAGCCTCTCGGCTATTTCACATCTGTTATCCCTATACAGTGGACGTTGTGATATAGGGCCACCATAAAAGACATTTGCAAAACCTGCCACACATTGGGCCCAGGTGTCACACACTCACACCTACCTCCACACAGGATACAAGTTACAAACACACACACACACAACTGTCATGCCTTGGAGTTGAACCCCTACCTAATTAGTTTATTACACTACGGCATTACGCAGGTATAGTATGTGCCATTGAGATTGCTGGAGTATTCTTTCTCCAAAGGTGTATTTCACATTGGATGACATCAGCAGGACTGCTAAAGTAGGCCACTGGATATGTACTGAGTGTAACTAGCCTAAAATGCATTGCTCCCCACATAGACATTGAAACACACACAAAACATCCACAACTAACATGTGTGGGTATAGAACCCCTAACAAAGGTCTATATCACACTACAACAATATGCAGTTATGGCATGCACTATGGAGATCAATGGGCTACATTCTTCCCAGAGGTGTATTTCTAGGTGGATGACATCAGCAACCTTGCCAAAGTAGAGCATACAAATTGTATGGAGTGTGACTACCCTAAAAAACATTGCTCTCTACACAGACAGAGTCAGACAGACAGACACACACACACACACTTGCTATGTCTGGGAGTAGAACAGCTACCAATCTAATTTATTACACTACAGGAGTATGCAGTTATAGGACGTGCTATGGAGATTACTGGACTACAGCTTCCCAGAGGTGTATTTCTAGGTGGTTGACAGCAGCAGCCTTGCCAAAGATGAGCATTTGAATTGTAGGGAGTGTGACTACCCTAAAAAGCATTGCTCTTGACAGACAGACACACACACAAACAAACCCACACAGTTGCCATGTCTGGGTATTGAACTCCTGCCTAACTATTTTATCACACTACAGCTGTACACAGTTATGAGACACATCATAGAGATTACTGGGATACAACTCTTCCAAAGGTGCTTTCACAGTAGATGACCTTAGCAGGCTTGTCATACTGGGGCTATGGGGAAGGCAGTGTGTGTGTGTGCATGGGCCATAACCCATTCATCTAGGGGTTGACACACCACATGTGGGCACAACCTGGGTCATATTCTACAGGGACGTGTATACAGCTGTTAGATGACTACTTCCTTGAACAGTCATGTTGCACAGCTGACACGTGTACCACATACCCTGTAATGCTGACAGATACAGGTGGCTAGTATCTGCATTGTGTGACATCAGACCCTCGTGTGGTTGTGGCCCTTTGGCTGTACTGAGTGGGAGAGCCCTGGATGGCTCCTTGTCACAGTCACCCTCTTCCACACATTTATGTATGTCTACCTTTGGCTTATTACAGTGTGTTGTCCTTACATATATGCCTGTATTCCTATCCACTGTGTGTGCAAAGCATGTGTGGTGCATACTGAGGAATGTCTGCACTAACATCTGCAGCTGCCAGATATGTCTGGTCCACTGGTGTTTGCAGACATGGCCTTCATGTGTTTAAGTGTGTGAGCATGCCCAGTATGACCTTTCAGTATGTTGTTGACTGACATTGCCTTCATTAAGTGTGAGGGCATACCCAGTATGGCCGTCTGTACTGAATGTGTGGATCGAGTCAAGGTAGTTTGTACTGCAGTACTGACCTTTGCGTTGTACACCTACAGGTAGCATGCTGTCTCTGCAGGGTATCCGTCGATTATTTGTCATGGACTGTTACTACATTTCTGCATAGGATGGGGGGCACACCTGACTATTCCTACATTTCTACATGGGATTGTGGGTGGGGCACACCTGACTGTTATTATATTTCTATGTGGGATGGGGGGCACACCTGACTATTTCTACATTTCTACACAGGATTGTGGGGGGTACACCTGTTACTATATTTCTACAGAGGATGGGGGGCAAACCTGACTATTTCTACATTTCTACACAGGATTGGGGGGGGCACACCTGACTGTGACTACATTTCTGCGTTGGATGAGGGGGGGTACACCTGACACTTGTACACATTTATATCAAACCAAATTCATGAACCAGAGAACAAAAAAGAAGAGCGAGCTATAAAACCAAATTCAGCGCTTTCGTGCAAGCAAGTGCCTGCACTTCATCAGACAAATAATTACCCCAAGATGCTGTGCTTATATACCAATTGATAAATTACCACACATCAATTATTTAACATTACATGTCACTATATATAAAATTTAAAAAGTGACATATAAAACCAAATCAATAAAATTCACATTAATAATATGAATTCACTCAGATAGTGTAAATTCATTGTACAAAAATACTCAAAAGGTCCTTTCATGAAACAATTACTTATTAAAAACTATTTTTTATACAGCACTAGTTATTACATTGATACATTCAATTACACTTAAAGATTTTATCAGCAACAAATCTAAATTAAAACCAAATTAATATGTATGTGTAGCTATTCTATGTTAGCATTCAAACCATTTTATTTCATCTTTCTAAAGCTTTTAACTTAAGGATGCATTTTATAGAACTATACTCACTGAGCCCTGGATATGTATATGCATTTGTTCTAATTTGCCAAATTAACTCCTTTTAGTTTCATAGATTGGTACTAAGCTAACTGCCCTTGTGAGCCATTTTAAGCTTAGCCAATTATCCATTGTGAGACTCAAACCATGCACCTTGTGTTTGTAAGGCAAACACCTTAACCATTAGGTCACCCTCCCTTCTTCTAACATAAGTTACCAGGGGCCTCCCCTTATGTTTTTGTCTACACATTCAGCTATCACATATTTAAAATTATGTGATGGAAATTCCAAAATGTGCCTTGCTAATACATTTGTAGTGGTTCTCTTATTTATGTGGTACTGATGTTTGCATATCCAATCCTATGCTTGAGAGGTGTCTCTGTCTTACCAACATAAAAACTTGGACACAGCTGACATAAAGCTATGTATACTACTCCAGCTGTGTCACAATTATATCCATCAGTGATGAAATAAACTCTGTCTTTAAGCAGCAATGGTGCTATCCTGTAGGGCTTGTGTACAAATCACACTTTCACAGGGAACTTCTGTGTCTGTTTGATAGCTCCGTGCAAGGTTTTGAGAATCCGGGGGTTGGTTTTGTTCCTAAGATCTTTGTTTATCTTTGATAAAGGTTTAAAAAAAACAATGAGTATGAGTACATTGCAGAACAGGGTATAGTACTCAATATTTTTGTATGCTAAGACCTGTATACTTTCGTAACCTGAAGAAGCATACAGTCCGTATGCGAAAGCGCTTATTATTTTTAATAAAACCATCAGTTTTGTATCCTTATATCGTGGTGATCTTTGCTTGGTGTTCCTGATACTTTCGGATTATATGACAAATGGCTAAAAAAACTTTCATTAGGTCCCACTCTGTTGATGACATCATCAAGCCTCAGGCCATAAACATTTCAAAGAGTCTTTAGAAGACAATGTTTCAGCAGAGGAAAATCCCCCCTATATTGTCCATACCAGTACATATCTATATATAATAACTCAAGGTCAAACAATTGCGAGAATGATGGAAACTTCATAATCTCCAGCATTATGAAAACTTACTGTAATACAGGGCAATATGTTGGTATGCCTGGCAGTCATCCAAAATACTATGATACAATGATATTTTTGCTGTTGACTGACTGGTAATTGCCCGTTAGGGGGTGATCCACAGGGGGACAATTACTTCTTTGACATGGCTCTTGATACCATGGAGGATCAGTTGGACAACTCTATATGCTTTGTGGATGGTAGAATCTATGCAAGTATCATCGATCATTACTACAAAGTTTTTTTAATAATTTTGCCAACTTTTAGTTGTTTCACATCAATAGTGTACAAAGCTGGTGGGGCATTGTCATTTGCCACCATGCTGCATTTTTTGATTTTTGAAGGAAAGGTTATTGCTACTATAACATTTATGTGTAATGTTATTTGCATTTAAAGAAAGGTTGTGTCAGGGCAGCTTAACATAATGCTCCAAAGTCTACAGTCATCTTCATATTTGATGAAACAGTCATTAAAGTCTGTTTTGATGTTGGAGAAAAAGATGTTAAAAGGAGGGACACTGGGACAACAATACAGTCGGGAGTTGATGAGGATAGGAATCCTCATATTCTTACCTGTTGTATATGACCATAAAGCCAGTTGCAGAACCATTATTAAAGGTTCATTTACCCTTAGATCCTAGAATTTATGCATGAATTTTTTAAAGATTTATAGCATGAAATACTTCAGCTAGGCCAAATAATCTTCGTGGATAGATCCAGAAGTTTATAAGATGAAGCATATAGTAACTGCATTTGTCAAAACCATACTGGGTGGGGACCTGGAGCAAAAGCTTTCCTGTATCTCTTTAAAAAAAAATCCATGATGATTCTATCACTTTACTCAACAGCTGACAACCGTCTATTACCTGTGCTATCAATATGGATCAATCTATCTATCTTTATATCTGTCTATAAATGGATACACAATACTCTGTTGATTTGCAGTTTATGTGCTTGTTTGATCTAGTGCATTTGTAGTTGAGTTGATGTGTGTGTGTGTGTGTGTGTGTGTGTGTGTGTGTGTGTGTGTGTGTGTGTGTGTGTGTGTGTGTGTGTGTGTGAGTGTGTGTAGGAAGTATGTGTGCAAATGGTACGTGCATGGGTGTCTAATGCAGAGTCAGAAGTAAGTTTGTGTGTGTGTGTGTGTGTGTGTGTGTGTGTGTGTGTGTGTGTGTGTGTGTGTGTGTTTCTGGGTAGGGTTAGAGTAAAGGTTAAGGCAGGTAATAGCTTGTGTGATTTGTGTGTGTGGGATGTGAATGTTTCTGCAAATGTTACTGGTTAGGTTAAGGGTTAGGTAAGAGGATATGAAGAGTAGTGCATGTCTATATGCTTCTGATATGTGTCATAGAATTATTTATGTAGTGGTAATATTGCAGAAAGAGTTTTTGCAAAGTAAGGTGTTGAGTTATTGCTAGAGGCAGGTGTAGGGTTAGGATTAGCATATATTAGTAAGAGAGTGCAAAGGGAACAAATCATCAGTTATGCCTCTGTATCACATTATACCCTTTCAGGGGCTAATTATCTAGTGCAGTAAACATAATCCCAGTTCAAAGTGTATTGCTAAAAGAAATATCACAAAACATTTTCTATAAATCCAAAAGTACAAATATGGAAACATTTTTGTGTTGTAGCAATATTTCCTTCTGGGGTTTAAAATGGCACAAATACATCTCAAATTCTCACAAATTGCTCTAACAATATGTTATAATTAATATATCAGATTCACAATGTGTTGTTAATATAACTGAAACAGTAAATATTATGAAGATGTATTACTTATAGTTATTAATTATGCTGATAAATTACAATGTATGTTATTATCTACACAAAAAAGTTATCATTTGTTACATGTTTTCAGAGGTAATTCATTGCTAGGGTAATTAAGGAAAAGTGTGCAAGATTTTAAAAATCATATTTGTTACAAGTTTATAAATGACTAGTACCTATGTTGAATCCTCATGGTAAATAGTGTAATAGCCTGACCTTGAATCTTTATATAGTACAGACAGCAAAATGTCAGAAAATTTTTGAAAGAAAATATAGGCAGCTATTGTTTTTCATAATACATAATTGTTCCAGAATGCATAATTTCCCTTGTGTGTCCTTTGTTCATTGTAATACAAATTACATAGGCAGTTAGAAAATAGAGACTTTTCCCTTTTATAGTCTATGAAGAATTTTCAAAAACACAAGCTTTGCTGTAAATAGTGTGGCACCCCAGTATAGAAAGACAAAACTCTCAGGAGTTCTAGCCCCATGTAGAATTATATTAGTCTGCATTGTTTAGACTGTCCTTATTATCTAGAGTTAAGGATATCTGAACTACTGCCATATAGCATGACATTCAGAAATGTTTCTAATGCCCTTCATAACAAAATAAAAAGAAATTCCTTAAATGAACAAACTCTTTTTTCTTGCATTGGATGGATAAATGAAATATAACCTTTCCATACAGTGGTTAAAAAACAAACAGTTGAAAAAAATCTTCTTTTTTTTACTTAGGTAAAGTGTAGCACTCCTGTGATGCAATTATTCTTAGGTCCTGAATGCATGAAGTACTTAACTGCATGTTATCCCATATCATAACCTATGGAAGAATATAGGTTACTTTCATTTACAGAAACTCAAATGAACTCATTCACAGGAACTCATGTAAATCAGATTCTTATATCCTCCTTTTTTCTGTTATAGATGTGTTAGTTTTAATATACCTCTAATTGTATGGTGAAGCATTACTTGCGGAATCCTCTTCCTCATCATCATCGCTGACAAGCCTATTTTCCCATTTTACATGGGATCTGGGTATTTTTATCAGCACTAGTCAGTGTGGCCAAATTACATAGTACCGTTTACACCACCGAGTGGCTAGCCCTGATGGATCATAGTTATTAACAGCGCTACTGCACCAATGTTGCACTCCATGCAAGATTTTGAGAATCCGGGGCTTGGTTTTGTTCCTAAGCTCTTTGTTTATCTTTTCAAATTTAATTTTGAGTTGTGGATTTACAGCCTTTTCATAAGGCAAAGGACTTTTTCTCTTGTTATAAACCTTGTTTATGTTTGATTTCTACAAAATATGTCCAATCTTGAACTTGGCATTGTATCGCTTGTGTATTGGGACCAATGTTTCAAGATACATATCGAAGTGAGAGTAGACACTCTCTGAAAATACAACAGTGTTAGGTATCGGGATCTCAAGGAGACAAGGGCTCTTGAACCTCCTCAGTCCATCATGTTGTTGAGGTAAATTCATGGTGTAAATGAAATAATGGCAGTTCTTTTTATTTAAGGTTTGTATGCCCTCTAGGAAGGTAATTGGATGAAGAGAAGACAAGCAGTCCTAGTAGGTTTGGCTACAAGATAAACAGGAAAGCCTTTTATTTTATTCTTATAAGGAATCTTAATACCTTGTCTAGTTTATTATGAACAAATACAATTCTGTTGGAGTTCATACAGTCTAGACAATGGAATGTTTCCATAAAGTGTAATGAATTATACTGGACTGTTAGTAAATCCTACATGTGTTATTACAAAATGTGTTATGCGGAAGTTTTTTATGAATCATGTCTTAGATATTATAATTTATACATTAGGCACACAGGCTATTGTTAAAGGTTAAAAAAACAAGGAGTATGAGTACGTTGCAGAACAGGGTATATTACTCAATAGTTTTGTATGCTAAAACCTGTATACTTTGGGATTATATGACAAATGATTGAAAAAACTTTCATTAGGTCCCAATCTGTTGATGACATCATCAAGCCTCACGCCATAAACATTTCAGAGAGTCGTTAGAAGACAATGTTTCAGCAGAGGAAAATCCCCCCTATATTGTCCATACCAGTACATATCTATATATAATAACTCAAGGTCAAACAATTGTGAGAATAATGGAAACTTCATAATCTCCAGCATTATGAAAACTTACTGTAATACAGGGCAATATGTTGGTATGCCTGGCAGTCATCCAAAATACTATGATACAATGATATTTTTGCTGTTGACTGACTGGTAATTACCAGTTAGGGGGTGATCCACAAGGGGACAATTACTTCTTTGACATGGCTCTTGATACCATGGAGGATCAGTTGGACAACTCTATATGCTTTGTGGATGGTAGAAGCTATGAAAGTATCATCGATCATTACTACAAAGTTTTTTAATAATTTTGCCAACTTTTAGTTGTTTCACATCAATAGTGTACAAAGCTGGTGGGGCATTGTCATTTGCCACCATGCTGCATTTTTTGATTTTGAAGGAAAGGTTATTGCTACTATACCATTTATGTGTAATGTTATTTGCATTTAAAGAAAGGCTGTGTCAGGGCAGCTTAACATAATGCTCCAAAGTCTACAGTCATCTTCATATTTGATGAAACAGTCATTAAAGTCTGTTTTGATGTTGGAGAAAAAGATGTTAAAAGGAGGGACACTGGGACAACAATACAGTCGGGAGTTGATGAGGATAGGAGTCCTCATATTCTTACCTGTTGTATATGACCATAAAGCCAGTTGCAGAACCATTATTAAAGGTTCATTTACCCTTAGATCCTAAAATTTATGCATGAATTTTTTAAAGATTTATAGCATGAAATAATTCAGCCAGGCCAAATCTTCATGGATTGATCCAGAAGTTTATAAGATGAAGCATATAGTAACTGCATTTGTCAAAACCATACTGGGTGGGGTCCTGGAGCAAAAGCTTTCCTGTATTTAATAAAAAAAAATCCATGATGATTCTATCACTTTACTCAACAGCTGACAACTGTCTATCACCTGTGCTATCAATATCAATCAGCCTATTTATCTTTATATCTGTCTATAAATGGATACACAATACTCTCTTGATTTCCAGTTTATATGCTTGTTTGATCTACTGCATTTGTAGTTGAGTGGATGTGTGTGTGTGTGTGTGTGTGTGTGTGTGTGTGTGTGTGTGTGTGTGTGTGTAGAAAGTACATGTGCAAATGATAAGTGCATGGGTGTCTAATGCAGAGTCAGAAGTAAGTGTGTGTGTGTGTGTGTGTGTGTGTGTGTGTGTGTGTGTGTGTGTGTGTGTGTGTGTGTGTGTGTGTGTGTGTATTTCTGGGTAGGGTTAGAGTAAAGGTTAAGGCAGGTAATAGCTTGTGTGATTTGTGTGCGTGGGAGGTGAATGTTTCTGCAAATGTTACTGGTTAGGTTTAGGGTTAGGTAAGAGGATATGAAGAGTAGTGCATGTCTATATGCTTCTGATATGTGTCCAAGAATTATTTGTGTAGTGGTAATATTGCAGAAAGAGTTTTTGCAAAGTAAGGTGTTGAGTTATTGCTAGAGGCAGGTGTAGGGTTAGGATTAGCATATATTAGTAAGAGAGTGCAAAGGGAACAAATCATCAGCTATGCCTCTGCATCACATTATACCCTTTCAGGGGCTAATTATCTAGTGCAGTAAACATAATCCCAGTTCAAATTGTATTGCTTAATGAAATATCACACAATATTTTCTATAAATCCAAAAGTACAAATATGGAAACATTTTTGTGTCTTAGCAATATTTCCTTCTGGGGTTTAAAATGGCACTAATATATCTCAAATTCTCACAAATTGCTCTGACAATATGTTATAATCAATATATCAGATTCACAATGTGTTGTTAATATAACTGAAACAGTAAATATTATGAAGATGTATTACTTATAGTTATTAATTATGCTGATAAATTACAATGTATGTTATTATCTACACAAAAAAGTTATCATTTGTTACATGTTTTCAGAGGTAATTCATTGCTAAGGTAATTAAGGAAAAGTGTGCAAGATTTTAAAAATCATATTTGTTACTCGTTTATAAATGACTAGTACCTATGTTGAATCCTCGTGGTAAATAGTGTAATAACCTGACCTTGAATCTTTATATAGTACAGACAGCATAATGTCAGAAAATTTTTGAAAGAAAATATAGGCAGCTATTGTTTTTCATAATACATAATTGTTCCAGAATGCATAATTTCCCTTGTGTGTCCTTTGTTCATTGAAATACAAATTACATAGACTGTTAGAAAATAGAGACTTTTCCCTTTTATATTCTATGAAGAATTTTCAAAAACACAAGCTTTGTTGTAAATAGTGTGGCACCCCAGTATAGAGAAAGACAAAACTCTCAGGAGTTCTAGCCCCATGTAGAATTATATTAGTCTGCATTGTTTAGCCTGTTCTTATTATCTAGAGTTAAGGATATCTGAACTACTGCCATATAGCATGACATTCAGAAATGTTTCTAATGCCCTTCATAACAAAATAAAAAGAAATTCCTTAAATAAACAAACTCTTTTTTCCTGCATTGGCTGTATAAATGAAATATAACCTTTCCATACAGTGGTTAAAAAACAAACAGTTGAAAAAAATATTTTTTTTTACTTAGGTAAAGTGTAACACTCCTGTGATGCAATTATTCTTAGGTCCTGAATGCATGAAGTACTTAACTGCATGTTATCCCATATCATAACCTATGGAAGAATATAGGTTACTTTCATTTACAGAAACTCAATGAAACTCATTCACAGGAACTCATGTAAATCAGATTCTTATATCCTCCTTTTTTCTGTTATAGATGTGTTAGTTTTAATATACCTCTAATTGTATGGTGAAGCATTACTTGCGGAATCCTCTTTCGCATCATCATCATCAAGCCTATTTTCTCATTTTACATGGGATCTGGGTATTTTTATCAACACTAGTCAGTGTGGCCAAATTACATAGTACCGTTTACACCACTGAGTGGCTAGCCCTGATAAATCATAGTTATTTATTAACAGTGCTACTGCTCTTTATGCTATTTGATCATGTTATAACAACGCACACCTCACAGTCAAAATGTAATGTTCACTGTAAATCTCGGGCTTTACTCTTTATCTCCAAAATGCAGTGAGTTTATAGTTGATGAAGGCTATAGACATCATAGAAAACTGTCTGTTTTTAATTTCTCCTCCTTGCTTCAGTGAGGAATGCCTTGGTCATTGTTTTCCATCAGCTTGTAGTCAGTGAAACTTTTCCAACAGAATAACCCTAAAATGACATTATCAATAAGATTATCCCCCAGATTCACTATCTTTTGTGCAGGGCTAGCTTAGTCCTGCATGGAAGCGGCCATTTAGGATCAGGACAGCAGCGCACCATGCATATTAATTAAGGCGTGCTGCCTGAGCTCCTAAATGGACATAGCCTAGTACCTACCTATGAACCTATCGGCCCAAGGGCCTACGTAAGCCTAGCCAACAAGGTTCCATAGCTTATGCCATCCAAGAAAGTTATTTTTCTGTGCCACTGTCGAGCAGAGACACAGAAGTGATCCCCGGGGTGTATTTCCTATTTCCCATCCACTCATCAAGATTTTTCTTGAAGAGTGCTAATGAAGAACTTTGCTTGACATAGATGGATAGCTGGTTCCAGAGTATAGGAAGTCTCTTGGACAGGAATCTATCCCTCCAGCATGTCCTGTTTATTGTGGTGACAAGGTTTAGGTCCCTAGAGTGTGTAGCTCAGAGGGATTGGGATTTCTTTAGGTGTAGCATGTCCAACAGCTCTGGGTTTGACATAGCTTTATTTGTCAGGCAGAGATCACCTCGGAGTAGGTGATATGCTACGGAGTAAAGCTGGAGTTTTTTGAGGTGGTCAGTGTAGGGCATTTGTTTGAGGCCAGTAATCCTCTTTATGAGGTACATCTGTGGCCTTTCCAGCTGCTGCAGATGTCTTGTGAGGTACATTCCAAAAGGGGCGTTGTACTCTATAATGGGTCTAATGAGTGACGAGTAGACGGGAACAATGACCTCTTTCTTCTTGGATGAGAACCCTTTTATGATGAGGTGTGCCACATAGGACTTCCTGACTACTGTGGTGATGTAACTATCAAAGGAGAGACTACTGTCCACCTGGGTCTCAAGGTATCTTATCACACATTCGGTGTTAAGTAGATTGCTGCCTATGTGGTAGTTCATGGGTACAGAGTTTTTAGGGGATGACACTGCACTTTTTGGCATTGGGCTTGAGGCCATGGGTCTGACACCAGGCATCTGTCTCAGTGAGGCCCTTCTGTAGGATATCCACATCATTTGGGGACTTGACCATGGCCCCTAGTTTGCAGTCATCTGTGAACTTCATTACCCAGAGGCCTTCTGTGTTAGCCTTACTTCAGAGAAGTAGATATCAAACAGGAGAGGTCCCAGGACGGAACCCTGTGGTACTCCACTTGTCACTGCTTTGAGGTCAGATTTGGAGTCTGCAACTTTTACAGTGTGGGTTCTGTCAGTGAGCCAGTTGGTAACCCATCTTGTGACATAGGGATTTATACCTAGTTTAGTGAGTTTAGCTATGATTCCAGAATGGGGGATGGTGTCAAAAGCCTTGGCGAGGTCAAGATATGCTGTGTGAACCACCTTACCCTCATCCACGGCTTTGGTGACTGCCTCAAAGAAGTCAATCAGGTTCAGGAGGAGCTCACAGAATATACACACCCCTGCAATCAGGAACAGCAGTTTAGCAGTAAGAATGAGTGAGACCACTCGTAGGTGTTCACATTAAGCCCAATGTACCTGCATGCTGTTGTAATGACCTTTGTGGTCCCATATATGCATGTGTTCTGTTTGCTATGCAACAGTTCCATATCTGGTGTTTGGGTTAATGGGAATATCTATGCATGCTGTTATACTTAATCCTGGAATGTGTTGACTATTACTAACCCACATATGTTGATAAAACTTAAACACCATAGCACGTTTGAGAAGGCTGGTCCCGGCAGACCCACCTGTCCCACCTCAGCTGGCCGTGGCACCGGCATGTCTGGGGCCCAACCCAAGACTTCCTCATCCATTTGTCCTGCACCACTTTCAGGTGGAACTGCCTCAGGGGATGGGGCTTGCCCCCCCCTGGGAGTGGGCGCAGACAGGAACCTGTCACCCATCGTCAGGTCTGGGTCATGGTGCGTAGCGAGCTCCGCAGGGAGGTCAGAGATCTGCTACACCAGCTTGAAGGCCATGTGCCATGACTAGATGGTTGGCCTGGCTCTCCTACTCAGCCCACAGCACAGCCACCTTCAGGGCTGTGATGGTGCAGTGGTGACTGCCCATGGGTGGGGACCTAAGTCCCACTGTTTCCAGTAGGGGCTCAAGAGCTTCCAATTTCCCAACACCTCTCCCCATCAAGGTGTTTACCCCCCACATGTGTCATATACCACCCCGTATGCATCTTGTTTGTCTTGTCTGTTAGCCTACCCAACCTACCTCCCCAAATATACCTACTATCCCTCACCAATCTGTTCCCAAAAAAAAAAATCTCGCCCCATACATAGCTGTCCATTTCACAGATGTGTCCACTGGACACACGTAATCTGGTTTAATTGGCAAAACAACATATTATTGTTGTCCTCACCCTTCTCTCAGGGGTATGAGTGTCCAAATCTATGTCTAAATTCAGTGTATATGCACAGCTGTTGCTGTAGAAGAAATAGGCAGCTATTGACCTTCCCTACACCCTTCCTGCACATCCCTAGCTATTTCCGCTACTGTCTTTCCCTCTTTCTGCCCCTTTTTCAAAACTTTCCTATTAACCCTTTATCATTTCTTTTAAAGAAATTAGAACATGGATAAGCGGGAGTAAGCACTTTTAAGGAGAAGTAAGCAGGTTTAAGCCTGTTTGCATGGGGGTAAGCAATGCCTACATAGGTTAAGCAAGTATAAGAAACTGTAACCGGAAGTTAGAAGTGCTTACCTCCATGCAAATCCATGCAATCCTGCTTACAACTGCTTAAAACTGCCTTAATCACTTTGTATCCAATGGCCCT